>NC_082685.1:49341098-49642996 GCF_949987515.2 Delphinus delphis | reverse complement strand
GAGCCAAAGTCATAAAGCTGTCCCCCTGTGTTTTCTTCTAAGAGTGTTATAGTTTTAGCTCTTACGTTCAGGATTTTGATCCATTTTGAGTTAATTTTTGTATGATGTAAGGTAAGGGACCAACTTCATTGTTTTATATGTGTATAACCAGTTTTTTCAACACCAATGTTGAAAGCAAAGGAAGTTCTTAAAGGAAAAGTTAATGTTTTATTTTGAGGTTCTTTTAAGCAGAGTCTGTGGCAAGAACTTATTTATAGATAGTTTATTTGGCAAGTGATCTCAGGAATCAGGAGTGAGGGAAAAGGAAGATTGACACAAGGAAGGATAGAAACCCAGTATAAAGGTATATTATGGAGGTTGCTGCCATAAATGACAGAGGCTTGGTTCACAGCAGCACTGTTTACAATAGTCAAGACATGGAAGCAACCTAAGTGTCTATTAACAGATGAATAGATAAAGAAGATGTGGTACAGATATACAATAGAGTATTACTCAGCCATAAAAAAGAATGAAATATTTCCATTTGCAGCAACATAGGCAGACCGAGAGATTATCATACTGAGTCAGACAGAGAAAGACAAATATAATATGATAACAAATATAATACGATAACACTTATAGGTGGAATCTAAAAAAATAGTATTTTTTTAGAATGTTTACCAAAGGGGAAGGGGTGGGGGAAGTATAAATTAGGAGTTTGGGATTAACATATACATAATACTATATATAAAATAGATGAACAACAAGGACTAACTGTATAGCACAGGGAACTATGTTCAATATCTTGTAATAATGTACAATGGAAAAGAATTGAACAGACTATATAGATAAATACATATATATACACTTTTAAAAAGGAAGAAAGTGATCAATGTCGTGTAGGAGATACATATGGGAGGGAGAGGAGGTTTCTAGTAATGGGTAACAAAGGCTTCAAGAAAGGTCACATGTAAACTGAGTCTTGAACAATGAGGTTTATACATTGATTCATTAAGAAAATATTTATTGATGGCCTTTTGTGTGCCAGAGACTTTACTAGGAGCTAGGGATTCTGTGGTGAGCAAACAAAAATAGTCCCTGCCCTACTTATACTCTAAAAGAAAGACACAAGATTTATAAATTAATTTATCAAATTAATAAGCAAGATAACATAAGATAGTGGTAAGCGCTATCAAGGAAACAAAATATGACAATTTGATAGAGCGTCGAGCTGGGATTGGAGGGGTATGACTGTGGATAGGGTGATCACAAAATTCTCTAAGGAGACCACATTTAAGTGGAGACCTGAACAGTGACAAGAAGGAGTCAACCCCATAACTCTCAGAGGAAACTGTTCTAGACTAAGAAAATGGAAAGGCCAGATGCAGGGAAAGGGCTTGCGCATTTAAGGAATGGAAATAAAGGCAGTGATTCTGGAGAGGAAGTGCCAGGGATGGAAGAAGGCTATGCAATGAAGTCAGACGGATGGGCACAGGCCAGGTCACACAGGACCCAGTGGGGATCCCACCCAGTAAGGCCTTTGGAGTTAATTTTTGTGCCAGGAACGTCATGGGAGGGTTTTAAACAGGAGAATGAACTAATACAATTTATGTGTTAAAAGCTCATTCTGACTGCTGTGTCAAAAACAGACCACGCAGGACAGGAGCAGAAGGGCTCAGTCCAGTGCTGAGGCTCCTGCAGATGTCACCCAGGTTGGACTTGGGGATGGCTTGGTCCAGGCTCGTGGCAGTAGAAACAGAGAGGAGGGGAAGTTTAAGATTCAGTGTTGGAGGTGGGCTTGAAGATTGCCTTGGTTGTACTGAGGTGATAGTTGGAGGCATGGACAGAAGTGCCAAGTCAGGCAAGAGGCTTATAAGGAAATGAGGCCTTTCTCCTCCTTGAATGGTTTAAGAGGGCCACTGATGAATAAATGATGGAGATGTGGCTTTGAAACAGATCAAGATGGTGAACACTGTGCAAGGGAATCAGACTTAACTCTGTAGGCAATGGGGAATAATTGAAGGTTTTTTAAACAAAAGGGTGATAGGAACCAAGCTGCGTTCTTTGTCTTGTCACCATTGGGTCAAATAGCTCATAAATTTAACCAGAAAAACAACCACAACAATAGTGTGCATAAGTGTGAGTGTGTGTGTGTGCGTGTGTGTGTGCGTGTGTGTGTGTATTTAAGCAAGGAAAGTAAAAGCCATTTGGACAGTAAAACCAGTGACCTTCTTCTTCAGAGGTTAATTTACTTCTCTGTTTATTGATGTTGCTATGGTGATGCTAAAACGCTAGCCAGGAGGACAGAGAACAGTTGACTGTCTCTGCACTTAATAATCTGATTTTATGTAAGACATCAAGAAAGAATGCAATAACTCAGGCCCTTTGCTGCGAGCATTAAAAGAAACCAGATGAGGCTGAGCTCACATCCTTTCCAGCCACAACAGTGCCCCTCCTTGGGTGCAGGGTTTCAGGCCCAGCTGTCTTGGCACTACCCAGCCTGACATTTGGAGGAACTCACCCTGCATCTTGCCCCCTCTCTCCCTTTCACTCCCTCAAACGAGAATATTGCAAACAGCCCACAGAGTGAAATAAAACCTCAAGGAAATAGAAAAGGAATTCTGCCTATAAAAGGGGATTTGCAAAGGGAAGCTAGTTTCATTGGTGGATGGAAATGACTCCCTCCCAGAGTATTAGCTGATATGGTCCTGAGCATGGGAATTGGAGAAGCTGCAGATTTTAATTTAGATTTGGATTTTTCCACTTTCTTTTAGGAAGTCGACGTTTGGAAGCTGGTGGTCAAGGTATTTTTTTTCCTTAATTAGAAACACATTCTTTCTGTTGTTGATTAGGATAAAACCACTGAATTTTTCACTTTTCTCAGTGTCATAGTAAGGTTGTGTTCTCTAACTGGAGTTTTTGATGAGAGCAGTAAAAAACAAAAAGGGACCTTTCATCATTCCAAACTCTAAACTCTGAGCATTGCAGATTTTTTAATAATATCTCACTTAAGCCTCCTAGCAATCATAGAAAATATAAGTATTATCCTAATCTCATAGATGAGGAAGCTGGGGCTTCACTGGTGTGGCGGCCCACAGATTATTACGGCGTTATGTGTGATGTGATTTGAGCAATAACAAGAAAGCCTGCTGCCATTCTGAAATAGCTGGGACTGGACAGTTTTACATGAATAAACTTTTCTTTTGCTCAAACATTAGAGGATTTCAAGAATGGTTCAAAGTCCAGTGCAAAATTAAGTTTAAAGCTCATAACTTTGACAACCCTGTATTTAACAGAGTGAAAGCTCCCTTTCTCCCAGTCTGTGATGACTTTGTAAAATCACAATAGCCACAGCACGTGCTAGAACGAGATTCTGAATCAATCTGATGTATACACACTTAAAATCTGACCAAACTATCCTGAGATTCAAAGGCTAATATATTTATTCAGCATAACCCAGAACCATTTTTAAGATAAATTAAACAAAGATATTCACCCTTGCCATCTGCTCCAGGTTAATTTTCCAATAGTAAAGAAAAATGCTGCAAATCACAATAATAAGACTTCTGTTTGACCATCCTCTTTTACAATCTAGCACGAGGGGCCTTAAAATGAGCATCTTTAAAGTATATGCATGGCAAGACGTAGAATGCCCATAGGTAACAAGAGTGCAAAGGAATGTATTGATAATTTTAAAGTGCTCATTTTCTCAACAGATGCATGAACAAATAAGATGTGGTATACACACACACACACACACACACACACACAATGGAATAATACTCAGCCATAATACAGAATGAAATCTTGCCATTTGCAACAACGTGAATGGACTTGGAGGGCATTATGCTAGGTGAACTAAGTCAGACAGAGAAAGACCAATACTGTATGATATCACATATATGTGAAATCTAAAAAGTAAAACAAATGAGTGAATATAACAAAACAGAAACAGACTCACAGATGTAAAGAACAAACTAGTGGTAACCAGTGTCAAGGGGGGAGGGGCAATAGAGCGATGGGGGATTAAGAGGTGTAAACTACTAAGTATAAAATAAATAAGCTACAATGATATATAATATGTACAACACAGGGAATTTGGTCAATATTTTATAATACTGTAAATGAAATATAACCTTTAAAAATTGTGAATCAATATATTGTACACCTGAAAGTTATATAATATTGTTCATCAACTATACCTCAATAATAAAAAAAAAATGTACTCATTTTAAAGTTCATTCCTGCCCAAGTGCTTTGGGGAGTTGTTGCACAGTTTGCATAGTGCCAACTGTCCGATACGCTTGGTGGAGAAGTCCAATGGGGTGATCACTGGCTTGGTGAAGGGCAAAGTGGGGCAAAGCAGTCTCCTTCAAGAGTATTAAGTCTCAATTTCAATATCCCTTCTTTAGGGAGGATTCCCCTGACACTTTAGACTGGGCACTGTCCCTTGATATATCTACACTCTCACCCTCCAACTTTCATTCATAACATTTGTCATGGATGTAATTTAAACCATTATTTGGGTAAAAATTTGTTAATGAGTGTCTTCCACACTACAACATAAGGTCCATGAGATGATGTCTGTCCTGTCACTTTTTGAAGGTGAATATGAAGACTTACCACTCAATGATTAGCACAAAACCCCTCCAAAATCTCAAAAATGCCTTCCAGCCTTCAGCAGTGCATAGTAGAGATGATGGCCCCTATGCCCCTGAGGACTCTTTAAGGTAACATAGGTGTCTGGTAAGAAGGGAGTGGGAGTGAAGGAGTAAACACCCTCACCTCTGCCGCTATCACTTCCTTTCTCTAATCTCTTATTGTTCCTTCCGAAGGGCCAAACCCAACAGAAGCCAGGGGGCAAGGGAGTCTGGACAATACAGTCCAAAGACATCAGCATCTCAAGGCACAGACTAGCCCAGAGAAGGGCATAGAATGGATCTAGTGGAGCAAATTTTGTGGTATAATAAGAAATATATTTAATCTTTGTCCTGGGTTCCTGGCACAAAGCTCCCAAAACCATTGTAATTTCCTAAGTGACAAGATTATCTTTTGTTATTCATGACAGGCTCTTTCAATCACACCTGAGTTTATGCTAATGAAGTGATTTAGAGTGAGGTCCCAACGAAACCACAGGATGGGGCTGGTCACCAAAAAAGATCAAGTAATTAAAGGGTTGGTGATCCAGCGGTTAAGACTCCGTGCTCCCAATGCAGGGGGCCTGGGTTCAATTCCCTGGTCAGAGAACTAGATCCCATATGCCACAAGTAAAGATCCAGCTGCGGCGACTAAGACCCGCCACAGCCAAATAAATAAATAAATATTAAAAAAAAAAAAAAAAGGCTTAAGACCAGACACGGAAGGCCATGTATTAAAGGGTTGGAACTTTTGGTCCTACCCATTGACCTCTGGGAAGGGGAGGGCTGCTGGAGACTAAAGCTCTATAAAAATTCTAGAACAGCAAGATCTGATGAGCTTCTGGGTTGGTGAACACTTGGAGGTGGTGAGAGAGTTGGTGGGTCTAGAAAATGCATGGAAGCTCCATGGCCCTTTCCATACAACTTACCTTGTACATCTATCTCTTCCATCTGGCTGATCCTGAGTTATATCCTTTTATAAAAAACTAGTAGTCTAGTAAGTGAATGCTTTCCTGAGTTCCATGAGCTGCTCTAGCAAATAAATTGAAACCAAGGAGGGCATCATAGGAATGTGAGATTCACAGCCCCTAGGTCAGAACAGGCGGAAACCAGGGACATGAGATTCCCATTGGCAGTAGGGGGAGGGCGAGGGCTGTCTTGTGTGACGGAGCCCTTAACCTGTGGGATCTGAGCTCTCTCCAGGTAGATAGCTTCAGAACTGAATTAAATTGTAGGACACCCAGGTGGTGTTGCAGAATTGCTTGATGTATGGAAAACTCACAGGTCTGGTGTCAGAAGGGAAATAGCGTTGTAGAAGGGGATTGAGAGGAGAGGAGACACACAGGAGTGTGGTTTTCCTTAGACCAGCACAGCAGGGAAACTCTCACATTTGTAAACTTGACAGTTATCAAATCACTCCATCAATCCTCAAAGCTGGGGAATGGGAAACTGACAATGGTATGAAATAGAGGAAGAGGAATTCAGGGACTTGCCCAAGGTTAAACAGCTCGACAGCACAACTCGACCTTTCCTTAAGCAATCTGACCTGCATCCGGTGTCTCTGTTGTATTTGTGCTTCCCACCTTCCCCGACCCCCCACAAACAAGATACCATTGTAGCTAGAGATTCTTTGGTGCTAGGGCTGAGCAATGCGGGTGGTTCGTGTTCTGTTTTTTCTGTTTCTTTGGGGATTTTGCCTCTATTTATAAAATATTATCTCTTTGTGCCTGCAGTATTTGTTGTTGTTGTTGTTAATGCACCCAGAATCCGTCATACCCTGGTTTTAGATGAGTTACGGCTAACAGGACGTCTGATTAGTCACACTGAGGGGGGGTAAGGGGGGGATGGGGGAGGGGAAAGAAAGCGCTTGTAAACCTACACAGGGCTGCCCCCTGGGGGCCAGAAGAGTGAGCCCCTCTGGCAGGGAGTGGAGGGGCTGCATTAAATTGTACGATTAAATTAATTTAATTTAATTTAATTTAACTTAAATTAGGTGAGAATGCTTGCGAGCCTCTGGGCTTGGTGGGTTTACCCCCAGAAAACTTCAGTAGTGACAGGCTATGGGGCTCTTTTATGCCAACGTATAGTTTTTCTGTGCCTTACTTTTCTCTTCCCTTAGATATCTAGATTCAGAGAAGATTACCAAAAACTAACTTTTAAAATTTAATAGGTGTTTCTTAAAGAAAACTTAAAAAAAGAAAAAAATTGCCCATAATTCCAACCCCAGAGAGAACATTTTCATCTAAATCTTTCCAGTCATTATTCTCTGCATAGATATACATGCCTATTTATATAAAATTTATTTTAAAATGCAATTATTCTATACACAGTGCTTTGCCGCTTACTCTTTCATCCCATATGGTGTTTTAACGGCATAGATTTTTCAAATTTCATACAGAAATTTTCTCAGCTATTTCATATCCAGAGTAATGAATGCCATAGCTAGAAATGAATGCCCTCCCCGGTGGTGATGCTGATATGGCTGGTCTGAGATCTACACAGGTGTGGTGGAAAGAACTTCGATCTAGGAGCCAAAAACGTGTCTTCAAATCTTGGCCATGGATTCTGGATAAGTTTCTAAACCTCTTAACTTTAGTTCTTTTATATAAAGAAGAGATCATAAAAATCTGAAGATGCTTAACACAAAGTATGTATTTACAGTTTGTGGAATAGTTATATATGTATGGTTATATGGAAGTATAGCTGAATTGGAATCAGATCATCACAGAACAGTTAGTTAAGGGGAAAAGCAGAACTCTTCACTCATGTCCCCTAGTCCCCCCTCCCACTGCACCAAAAAAAAAAAAAATCTGCTGTCAAAATAGAAAAGAATGTTCATTAAATGGCAATGAATTTAGAGAGATAAATTGATCCCGTTTTGCCTTTTCAAAGTATTCAGGAAAAAAGGATCTACAACTCAAATGAGATTGGATCGCCTAGCCATCTCTGCTCACCCATCAGCAGCTGTAAGATTGAATCATTTCTTTTGCAAATACACTAACATCTCAAATATATGTCCAGATTTCATAAAATCCACTTTTCCTGTTTTTGTTCTTTTTCTGTTTTCTGTCCTGGTGCCAGACCATGTTCTTTCTTTTTCCCAAATCTCCTTTTCCATGGCCTCCCTATGAAACCGAGCTGTACACTGTGGGGCTCCTGGGGATGGGAGCCTTTCTGTCCCCTATTTCTTGTTTGTAGGGAATAGACTCCAGCCTCCATGACCTTCCCTGAATCCCAAAGGTCAGATTCCAACAGTTGCTAATCAGGGAAAGGAGGAAATGCAAAGAAAAGGGAGGAGCACATATTACATACACAGTTGTGTATATACATAATGTACACAAAGTTCCCTGAGTGGGGGCCCGGGCACCCTGCTGGGGTCCAGCCACAGTTGTGTATATGCATTGTGTACCCATAGTTCCTCTGTGGGCACATAGTATGTCCACTATTGTGTATGTGCATTGCGTATCCAAAGTTTTTTTGTGGACACATACGATGTACACAGTTGTGTGTATGCAATGTGTACCCAAAGTTCCTTTGTAGAAACATTGTATGTCCACTGTTGTGTATACGCTTTGTGTACTCAAAGTTCTGTTGTGGAAACATAGTATGTACACAGTTGTGTATATGCATTGTGCACCCCCCCACCCCGGGGGTCCTGCCAGGGAGGGGGACAGATTCCACCTCAAGGGATACTCATAACAATATCTTTGAGCTCTTTACAGAACTAAAACCGCCAACTGATGGAAGAGGTTAGCATTCTTCATTCCAGAGATCACAGTTTACAACCGGAGAAGCTCATCAGGACACCACCTGAGACCAGATTAAAGGAGCGCAGGCCCTGCACACACCCTGATCCTTATCAGCAACCCTGCCCTTGAAGCTTTGCTATAAAACTCCTCGCCAAATCCTCCCGGTTGGGACACACAGTTTTGAGCAGAATAAGCCCGCTGTGTCCCCCTTTGCCTGGCAAAGCAATAAAACTGTTCTTTTCTACTTCACCCCAAATTCTGTCTCTGAGATTCGATTTGGCACCAGGGCACAGAGGCTGAGTTTTCAGCATCACCTAGTCTGCTGGCTTTAACTTCTTTTCCCTCCAAGACCCTCCCTCTGGACCCCATTCACAGATCTTTCCTTAGGAAGTTCTTGGCTTCTTTAGTTTGTATCTTCATATGCATTTCTGGGAGTCTGGTGGGGCCTTGTGTTTTTCTTGCATAATCATTATCATTTGAATTTTTTTTTTTAACTGGCATTTAAAAACAGAGTATAGAATTAGACTTTTGTGTTTCTCTTTTCAGCTGAGGAACTTGCCAGCTATACCATCTTGTAATACTTGATAATAACTTTTTCAACAAGGACAAACCCTTAATCACTCTTTGTTGCTTCCCTTACCAGGTTAGGGGCAGAGGGAGCCATGATTGTACCGGGAAAAATGACTTGTTCCGCCTTTACTGGGAGGCCCTTGAAGGGTTGGTGGTCTAGTGGGGTGGGGGCCATGGTAGATGTAGATGTCAGGCTGAGTCAGTCGGGCACCTGCCTGTGTTCCAGGAAGTTCTCTGTATGAAAACTGAAAGAGCAGATTCTTAAGTGCTGTTTGATTGTGGAAGCCACTGATTGAGTTCTGAAAGGCCTCACACTGAGATCAAAATTGGGAGATTAGGTTATCTTGAAATACCACCCTGGGTGTGTTTAGCTTGGGGATAGGTAGTTACAGTTAGACAAAGAAAAAGAGTAAACTAAAATAGTTTAATTAATTGACCAAATCAGGCCAAGATAAAATTTCCAAGGCTTAAATGTTCAGGTACTTACTGAGCAAATGCTGTCCTTTACTTGAATTATTTAGGTAGTTATGTCTAATTCACTTGGTTGCTATTTTCTTGTTTATTCCCATGGAGCCTAGCATGCCCTCCAGCTTCTTAGTGTGAGGATTGCAAATCCTTCTCTGCAAACCCACAGCAGTGGGGGAGGGGTAGAGGATGTCTGGTTTCTTTGCTGTGACCTGGTCATTTTTTTAAACCTCAGACTCTTGATTTTACATAATAATTTTTTGTATGTGTATGTGTGTCAGTTGGCTGGGGGTTATTGTTGACATAAATACATATGAGATTACTCAAATCATTTTTAGAATAATTTGGGTATACTTCTGATATAAATAGAGTCTACTTATATAGAAAGGAGGCAATGCACCAGTGGAAAGAGAATGGAGTGAAGGGAAAAAAAAAACATACCACCTCAAAATACTTCTCTTTGGGGGCTTCCTTGGTGCTGCAGTGGTTAAGAATCCGCATGCCAATTCAGGGCACATGGGTTTGAGCCCTGGTCTGGGAAGATCCCACATGCTGTGGAGCAACTAAGCCCGTGCACCACAACTACTGAGCCTAGGTGCCACAACTACTGAAGCCAGTGCGCCTAGAGCCCGTGCTCCGTAGCAAGAGAAGCCACAGCAATGAGAAGCCCGCGCACCGCAACAAACAGTAGCCCCTGCTCGCCGCAACTAGAGAAAGCCCGCGTGCAGCAATGAAGACCAATGCAGCCAAAAGTAAATAAATTAAAAAAATTTTTAAGTAAAATAAAATAAAATATAAATAAAATAATCTTTATTTAAAAAAATACTCCTCTTTGGCATATAGGTTATTTGGGGTTGATTATTTTTGAAAAGCTGCAGACACAGGAGAATCTCTGCAAACAAGCAGAAGTTACCCTTTGTACTTACATTTATAAGGGAAATCTCTATTTGTAATGTCTCTACCAGGAAGAGGAGGATGGCCAAATCTCTAGAAACTCTTACCAATGGAGAAGGCATGGACTTAAATCCTTGTTTACTGCACTTTGCCTGTAAAACTTCCATAGGTGCCCTCCTCCCCGCCCAACACATCTTTCTTTTGTCGTTAGCTGAAGGTATTTAAGGTGGTGACTTGGGCCATTTGGGGAGGTACTCAGTTTTCCTGGGTATCTGCCACATATATAGGAGGTATACATATTATTAAACTTTTGTTTTTCTCCTGTTAATTTGTCTCCTATTACGTGGGGTTCTCAGCCAAGAGCCTAGAAGAGTAGGGGGGAAATTATTTTTCCTCCCCTACAGGAACTATGGGGCAGAAGTTGACAAAGAAGATATTTTGAAGAATAACAAGTTAATCAGGCACCAGCTTAAAGAGACTGAGTTTAAAGAAAATGAAAGTCTGGGCAAAACTGATGGAGATTAGATGATATTTCTGGGAATTGTGAGGATAATATCTGGGACTTGCCTTGATGATGATCTGTACCTGGTTTTAAATTCTTCCTATCTTGGAAAGAACGTTCTCACCCCACTGGTCTTGTCTTAAATTATAAAGTCGGTTCCATTTATTGAGTACGTTTGTAAGCAACTCTTTGCAAGAAATTGCCCTCAGCAGGAAACCCCTTTTCTTGTCAATTTAAGCAAAGCTACATAGTAACTAACTTTTAAATCAAGGGTCCTGCATGTTCTACTCATCTCCCACCCTAGCACACCTTTCATATCTTTTGATCACACAATATCTTGCCTAACCTGTTGGTTCTTTCCATAGATCAAAGAAGTAGAAATGAAGAATAAGTAATTAACAGCTGACCAGATCTCTTCTCTAGCTTCCCTTTCAGTGATCTTGCGAACAAACTGTGTGAACAAGATAGCATCTAAAGAAAGATCACAAGTCAACAAGCCTGCACGCAGTGGGGGATGGTGACAATTCTGACCCCCAATCTCAATGATTAATTGAGATTACTTTTCTTTTTCCCTTTAAAAACCTTCATGGCCGAATAGAATCTTGGAAAGTGGTTTTTGGGAGACACTGAGTCCAGCTCCCCAGATTGCTGGCATTCTGATTAAAAGCAACTTCCCTTGCTACAAACAACTGCCTCTTGGAGGACCTGAGTTTGGTAACACTTACTATGTAGATAGTAAGGTTTCTTGGTGTGTAGGGTTCCAATCAATGGGCGAGTGTATTACTACCATCTGGTACCTCCCCTTGCTTACACAGAGAATTGGATAAAGGGAAATAAAATTGGCAACACCATGAGATACAAGTTATGCTAGTTGGGCTGCAGCATTCCTGCCAGAGAAGTCTGCATCACAACAGTCTCCACCTGCAAGAACAATATTCAGTGGCCGTTCCTCAATGGGCAGTTCTGAATTCCCTCTGCTGGAGGCCAGGGAGGTGTGCTGATGCCTCTGTTAAGTTAGAATGTCAGGCTTCAGGGTACAAAAGGGATAGCTGTGAATTTTGGGGCATGATGAGTTAGTTATAACAATCTCCCATTTTCTTCCCTGGAGATGACTAAGCCTCATGGATACCTCGAAACATAATGGCTTCACCAGCATCTCTATTTTTTTTTTTTTTAACGACTATACTGGATTTTAAGCACTACATGCTCCTTTTTAAAATTTTATGTGAAGTGTGGCTAAAACAGGGAGGAGAGTTTAGGGCTCTTGGGTGAGGGTAGAGATGGGAAGAGGTTAACGCATCATCCATGGTTTCAGTGGTGGGCATTCTGCTTTCAATGAGGAACAAAATTTTTCTATTTCGACTATAGGCATACTAAATTATTGAATTTTCATAAAAGTTGTTGGCTGTATTTTCTCCGCTTTTTCCAGTGAAGGAAACCAAGTCTCAGAGAAGTAATGTTAACTTGATCAAGAGCACATAATCTGAGCAAGAAAGAGCTAGGCCTCCAACCTCAATCCAGTGACACCAAAGGTCAGTATCTTTCCCCTGTATACTTCTGCCATCTAAAACCCATCCCCCGTTACACAACTCAGGCAGTAACAGGGAGTACCACTGAGGTCTGCTGCTCTGACAGTTATTCCTAAGTAGTTACCAGTTGTCTCCTCCCACTTTTGTTTTGAGGGTGGAGGCAGGTCCTGTTCATCTGCCAACTTCTTTATTCCTTAGAACTGATAGATCTTGGGATTCCAGTTCAAACTTCAGTTTGGCAAAATCTGAGCCCAATGAATCATGTCCTAACCATATCAGGGTGGGTTTTTTTCTTTCTTTTTCTTTTTTTTGTTTTTCCCTTAGCCAAATAGAGGCTGAATGGATGGGCTCTTGGCAACCCCATCATATCTATTATGTGCTCATCATTATTTAAACAAATGGTATTCACTGGGGTCCAAGTTAGAAGGACACGACACAGAGAAGGCTTTTTATCAGTCAGCTGGACTGCTCTTCCCTTTTCCCAAGTCTTTTGTGTTCCCTGAGGATCCCTCAAGTGTGGAGCAGCTCACAAAGGACTAGGATGGACAAAGCCTTTGTCTGGGAAGGGAGAGCCAGTCAGTCTCCTTTGCCCCTCTGCAGATGTCTTGATCCTTTTGGCTATTTTCTATCTCTATTTAAATACAAAAGGGCTGATGAAACACTGTTAAGGCACCGGGGGCCGCAGAAGTGTGTGAGTCATGTGCAGCTTTTTACAAGGTCAAATATAATAAAGAATCAGTATAGGCACTAGGACTTAACGCAGCAGAGAAAGAATAGGTGTTGAAAGATGCTGGCTCTACAGACAGTATGCCTCAGTTCCAAGAATTATACAAGTGATCTCAAAAATGCTTTAACCTAGCAAGACTTAGATCCCTCATATGTAAATGGGAACAATAATTATAGGTATTTCACAGCATTAACCAGAGGTTTAAGTGAAATATTGCATGCAGCATGGTTATTGGAACACTTCGTGCTTTTATTAAACTCTTGCTTTTATAATTATAGCTGAGGATAGATTTATGGAGGGAGGTGGCCTTGGGTCCTGGAAAGGAGAAAAATTATAGAATGTTTCAGGCCCAAGTCCAGGGAGTCATGAATTCTGGAGAATAAAAGCATCTGCAATTTATCTTTTCACTCTAGGGTATAAAGTTAGGGAAATATTTTACACATCTGAAAAGTTTCAAGTAAACTACTCTGGTTTTAACACATTGATGCTTGAACATAATTTCCCAAGACACATTTCCACAAATAATAGTGCAGGAATTTTTTTTTTTAAGTTACCTCCTTGAATCCTATAAACATGGGTACTTTAGTTTAATATATTTGACAAACTCAGTGTATTTGGAAACTCATCATGAATATTAGCATACAGTTTCTGAGCAGGCCTATATGAAAATAACATAATTCAGCATTAACTAAATAAATCTGAATATGAAGCATTGTTGTTTCTATTGCACCTGCTGTTGTTTGGAGTGAGGGAGCAGAAAGGCGCGCATAATGACACCCTGAAGAATGGAGGTCCATGGGACTTGGTTTGGGAGCTCCGCTGATTATTCCCAAGCGTGGAGTTGGTTATAAGCTGGCTCACTCAGATGTATGCGGTCAGCTCAAGTGTTTGCATGCAGGGCATCTAGTCCTCCAAAAAATGCAACAGTTATGGTGACACTAGGCATTGCTCTAAAATAGTGGCTCTAAAGGGCAGTAATTCTAAAGACTCAGGAGCTGAGAAGTCTTAGCAGATTGAGCCAGGCAGCCTTACCTCAGGAGGAAATACTTTATCGTGATATGGGGACCTGGCATCAGAGTTTGAGTGGCTTTTAATTAGCTGAGTTTCCAAGATGTTATCATTATCAAATTGTTTCTGAAACCATATACAAACTTATAAAAACTTTACTCACCCCAACACTTTCCTACTGTAGTGTACAGAGTATATGAAAGGTCAAGACATTAGGTAGCACTGAGACTGTAGGGGACTATGTGTTAGATGTTGGAAAAGAGGAGAGGCAGGGGAGGAAGACAGAGAAAGAGAGAATGATGAAGCTGTGTTCTCTTAATTTGAGAATATATATATAAATGCAATATATAGACGAATATTATTCTTATACTGAATCAGTAGCCCTATTTTTAGATTATCTAGATATATAATTTGTTTTTTGGGGAGTGGAAAAACTAAAGATAATTGATGAAAATTTCAATTTTCTTTTATATATTTACAACTACATAACTGTAGACTAAAATTTGCTGTGACTAAGCTTTTGTGAATTACTTAGCATTTCATAGGTTGCTGGCACTGCATCATGAGAACTTCCTAATTCTGAGCTCTTTGGGTCTGAGTCCACCCACTCAGTCTAATGCACTGTGTCTTTGAAAAATCTCTTTACCCTAAGTATCTTTAGTTTCTTCCAATGTAAACTGAGAATAGTAACAGTGTTTCTGGATTTTTTTTTTTTTTTTTTTGTGGTACTAGGGCCTCTCACTGTTGTGGCCTCTCTCGTTGCAGAGCACAGGCTCCGGTCGCACAGGCTCAGCGGCCACGGCTCACGGGCCCAGCCGCTCCGCGGCATGTGGGATCTTCCCGGACTGGGGCACGAAGCAGTGTCCCCTGCATCGGCAGGCGGACTCTCAACCACTGTGCCACCAGGGAAGCCCGTGTTTCTGGATTTTTATGAAACAAATAATATACTGCAGTCATTCCTAAATACCTGTCCATATATTGAGGTTAGTTCCATAACAAAGTTTTCATGGGTATATAGTAGAATAAGAAAAAAAAGATCACTGTGATGAGTGTTAATCAAATTTTATACAATTTTAAAAAATGGAGATAGGGGCTTCCCTGGTGGCACAGTGGTTGAGAGTCCACCTGCCGATGCAGGGGACACGGGTTCGTGCCCTGGTCTGGGAAGATCCCACATGCCGTGGAGCGGCTGGGCCCGTGAGCCATGGCTGCTGAGCCTGCACATCCGGAGCCTGTGCTCTGCAATGGGAGAGGCCACAACAGTGAGAGGCCAGTGTACTGCAAAAAAAAAACAAAAACAAAAACAAAACAAACAAACAAACAAAAAAACAACGGAGATAAGTTCTTTCTATGCTTTTGCTTTAAAATCTTCTTTATTTTACAAAATACCTTTTTGAGGTTTCTCCCTATTTCCCTCCTATTTTACTAGTAGGTAAAATCTCAAAGTCTCAGAATTGATGAGCTGATGATATAGAGACACTGGGCTCAACACAGATATGAGTCAGTGTTCCCATGAATTTTGCCTTTGTATGGAGTTATTCCTCTGTCTAGCAGTAGAGAGAGAGAGAGAGAGAGGGATCTTCAGATATAACATTTTTGGGTGAGTCCTTCTCAAAAACAGTGTTTTTGTCAATGGCAAAAAGCTGAAAACCTTCCCACTAAAATCTGGAACAAGACAAGGATGCCCACTCTTACCACTTCCATGCAACATAGTATTGGAAGTCCTAGCCACAGCAATCATACAACAAAAAGAAATAAAAGGTATCTAATTTGGAAGAGGTAAAATTGTCATTATATGCAGATGACATGATACTATATATGGAAAACTCTAAAGACTCCACACAAAAACTACTAGAACTGATAAACAAATTGAGCAAGGTAGCAGGATACAAGATTAACATACAGAAATCTGTTGCATTTATGAAATATCAGAAAAGGAAAGTAAAAAAAAAAAATCTCTTTTAAAATCATATAAAAAATACTGAGGAATAAATCTGATCAAGGAGGTGAAAGATATATGCTGAGAACTATAAAACATTGATAAAGGAAATTGAAGATGATTCCACTGGACCACCAGGGAACTCCCTGAAGATGATTCAGATAAATGGAAAGATATCACATGCTCTTGGATTGGAAGAATTAATATCGTTAAAATGGCCATATTACCCAAAGCAATCTACAGATTTGATCCCTATCAAGCTACCCATGACAGTTTTCACAGAACTAGAAAATATAATCATAAAATTTATATGGAAGCATAAATGACCCAGAATTGCCAAAGCAACCCTGAGGAAAAAGAACAAAGCTGGAGGTATAACCCTCCCAGACTTCAGACAATACTACAAAGCTACAGTAATCAAAACAGTATGGTAAGGAATAAAGACACAGACGTAGAGAATGGACTTGAGGACACGGGGAGAGGAAAGGGTAAGCTGGGATGAAGTGTAAAATAGATAGCTAGTGGGAAGCACCTGCATAGATAGCTAGTGGGAAGCACCTGCACCTGTGCACCTGCATAGCACAGGGATATCAGCTGGGTGCTTTGTGACCACCTAGCAGGGTAGGATAGGGAGGATGGAAGGGAGACTCAAGAGGGAGGAGATATGGGGATATATGTATATGTATAGCTGATCCACTTTGTTATAAAGCAGAAACTAACACACAAGTGTAAAGCAATTATACTCCAATAAAGATGTTAAATAAAAACAAACAAACAAACAAAAAACCCAGTATGGTATTGGCACAAAAACAGATGTATAGATCAATGGAACAGAATAGAAAGCCAGAAATAAACCCACACACCTATAGTCAGGAGGCAAGAATATACAATAGAGAAAGGAGAGTCTCTTCAAAGAGTGGTATTGTGAAAGCTGGACAGCTGCATGTAAATCAATGAAGTTAGAACACACCCTCATGCCATACAAAAAAATAAACTCAAAATGGCTTAAAGACTTAAATATAAGACTGGACACCATAAAACTCCTAGAAGAGAATATAGGCAAAACATAAATCATAATCTCTGACATAAATCATACCAATGTTTTCTTAGGTCAGTCTCCCAAGGCAATAGAAATAAAAGCAAAAATAAACAAATGGGACCTGATCAAAACATAAGTTTTTGCACAGCAAAGGAAACCATAAACAAAACAAAAAGACAACCTAAGGACTGGGAGAAAATATTTGCAATTGATGTGACCGACAAAGGCTTAATTTCCAACATATACAAACAGCTCTTACAACTCAACAACAGAAAAACAAACAACCCAATCAAAACATGGGCAGAAAAAAAAAAAAAAAAAGGGCAGAAGACCTAAATAGATGTTTCTCCAAAGAAGACATAGAGAAGGCCAAAAGTCACAAGAAGAGATGCTCAACATCACTAATCATTAGAGAAATGCAAACCAAAACTACAGTGAGAAAAAAAAAACTACAGTGAGGTGTCACCTCACACTGGTCAGAATGTCCAGCATTAAAAAGTCTACAAATAGCAAATGCTGGAAAGGCTGTGGAGAAAAAGGAACACTCCTATACTGTTGGTGGGAATATAAGTTGGTGCAGCCACTATGGAGAAAGTATGGAGGTTCCTCAGAAAACTAAGAATAGAGTTGCCATATGATCCAGCAATCCCACTGCTGGGCATATATCTGGACAAAACTATAATTTAAAAAGATACATAAACCCCCTATGTTCATAGCAGCACTATTCACAATAGCCAAGACTTGAGAACAACCTAAATGTCCATCGACAGATGAATGGATAAAGAAGATGTGGTGCATATATACAATAGAATACTACTCATCGATAAGAAAGAATGAGAGGGAGGGAGACGCAACAGGGAAGACATATGGGAACATATGTTTATGTATGACTGATTCACTTTGTTATAAAGCAGAAACTAACACACCATTGTAAAGCAATTATACCCCAATAAAGATGTTAAAAAAAAAACAAACTATAAAGACTACTGTAAAATGCAAGAAGCTGGTTTCTGAACGAAATATAGAGGGAACAGAAATGTGAGACAATTCTGTGACAGAAGAGGAATAAAAATATCAAATTTAAACTCCTAAAAAAAAAAAAAAAAGAAAGAATGAAATAATGCCACTTGTAGCAACATGGATGTACCTAAAGATTATCATACTAAGTGAGGTAAATCAGAAACAGAAAGACAAATACCATATGATATCACTTATATATGGAATCTAAAATATGACACAAATGAACTTATCTATGAAACAGTCTCACAGACATAGAGAACAGACTTGTTGTTGCCAAGGGGGGTAGGGGAGGGAGGGATTGGAGTTTGGGATTAGCAGATGAAAATTATTTTAACATAGAATGGATAAACAACAAGGTCCTACTATATAGCACAGGGAACTATATTCAGTATCCTCTGATAACCATAACAGAAAAGAATATGAAAAAGAATATATATATATTTGGTTTATATATATATATAAAACGAATCACTTTGTTGTATAACAGAAACTAACACATTATAAATCATTATATACTTCAGTTTCAAAAAAAAGTGTTTTGGGGGCTTTCCTGGTGGGGCAGTGGTTAAGAATCCACCTGCGGGCTGCCAGGGCTCAGCGGGCGCTCAGGCTCCAGGTGCACAGGATGAAGATTGAGAAGGTGAACAGCACCACCAAGACACAGCGCATCACCTCCCACAGCCACGTGAAGGGGCTGGAGCTGGTCGAGAGAGGCCTGGCCAAGGCGGTGGCCTCAGAGCTCGCGGGCCAGGAGAACGCGCGCAAGGCATGTAGTGTGATAGTGGAATTAATCAAAAGCAAGAAAATGGCTGGAAGTGCTGTCTTGTTGGCAGGGCCTCCTGGAACTGGCAAGACAGGTCTAGCTCTGGCTATTGCTCAGGAACTGGGTAGTAAGGTCCCCTTCTGCCGGATGGTGGGGAGTGAAGTTTACTCCACGGAGATCAAGGAGACAGAAGTGCTGATGGAGAACTTCCACGGGGCTATTGGGCTGCGGCTAAAGGAGACCAAGGAGGTATATGAAGGCGAGGTCACAGAGCTCACCCCATGTGAGACGGAGAACCCCACGGAGGGCTAGGGCAAGACCAACAGCCACATAATCATAGGGCTCAAGACAGCCAAGGGGACCAAGCAGTTGAAACGGGACCCCAGCGTTTTTGAAAGTTTGCAGAAAGAGCGAGTAAAAGCTGGAGATGTGATTTACATCGAAGCCAACAGTGGGGCCGTGAAGAGGCAGGGCAGGTGTGATACCTACGCCACAGAATTTGACCTTGAAGCTGAAGAGTACGTCCCCTTGCCCAAGGGAGATGTGCACAACAAGAAGGAAATCATCCAAGACGTGACCTTGCATGACTTGGACGAGGCCAACGCATGGCCCCAGTGGGGACACGACATCCCGTCCCTGATGGGCCAGCTCATGAAGCCAAAGAAGATGGAGATCACAGACAAACTCTGAGGGGAGATTAACAAGGTGGTGAACAAGTACATCCACCAGGGCGTGGCAGAGCTGGTTCTGGGGGTTCTGTTCGTTGATGAGGTCCACATGCTGGACATCGAGTGCTTCACCTACCTGCACCAGGCGCTGGAGTCTTCCATCGCCCCCACTGTCATCTTTGCGTCCAACCGAGGCAACTGTGTCATCAGGGGCACGGAGGACATCACCTCTCCTCACGGCGTCCCTCTCGACCTTCTGGACTGAGTGATGATCATCCAGACCGTGCTGTACCCCCTGCAGGAGTTGAAACAGATCATTAAAACCCGAGCTCAGACAGAGGGAATCAACATCAGTGAGAAGGCGCTGAACCACCTGGGGGAGATTGGTACCAAGAGCACTCTGAGGTACACGGTGCAGCTGCTGACCCCGGCCAACCTGCTGGCCAAGATCAACGGGAAGGACGGCACTGAGAAGGAGCACATCAAGAAGATCAGTGAGCTCTTCTACGATGCCAAGTCCTCAGCCAAAATCCTGGCTGACCAGCAGGACAAGAACAAGAAGTGAGATGGCCGAGGTCTTCTGCAAGGAGACTCTGGGTGGGCCCGGTCCTGGTCCAGCCTGTGGGTAGGATACTTGCCCCCAGGTTGAGCTCTGTCTTCACTCGGGCGGGTGGCAGTGTTGTCAGTTTAGCATAGAAGGGTTTCTTTTTAAATTATTGTGACTCCTCCCGTGGTTGCATTGAAGAACCCTGCCTTATCTGGTATGTTTTCTAATAAACCCTGATAGGTTATTTTGATGATTAAAAAAAAAAAAAAAGAGAATCCACCTGCCAATGCAGGGGACATGGGTTCAAGTCCTGGTCTGGGAAGATCCCACATGCTGCAGAGCAACTAAGCCTGTGCACCACGACTACTGAGCCTGTGCTCTAGAGCCCACGAGCCACAACTACTGAGCCTACATGCCACAACTACTGAAGCCCACGCACCTAGAGCCCGTGCTCCACAGCAAGACAAGCCACTGCAATGAGAAGCCTGCGTACCGCAATGAAGAGTAGCCCCTGCTCGCCACAACTAGAGAAAGCCCGCGTGCAGCAATGAAGACCCAATGCAGCCAAAAATAAATAAATTTTTTTTAAAAAAGTGTTTTTGAACAGCTGCCTTAGAGATGTCATTGGTGCCTATAGAACCAAAGTGAATTGCTCCCAAGAGCATGGTGTGGCCTGATTAGCACTGAACTTCTACAGACAGCAACAGGCAATAGAATTGGGAGAGAGCCATGGGACTCCCTTATCCAAATGTGTCTGGCCAGTGTCACAAAGCCAAAGATGACTTTGAGCCCTGTGAGTCACTGGCATTTTCTGTCTCTTTTCTCCCCTATTCATGTTAATTGCTATAGACTCATTTCCTAATTCACTTGAGAGACATTCACTGGGGTCCATTTTTTGTCAGGTATCAGGCTGAGTAGTTTACATACATTATTATCTCATTTAATTCATTCAACAGTTTAGTGAGGCAGGCTTTATTTTCATCTTCAATTTTCACAGATGAGGAAATGGGCTCAGACGCCTATGTGCTGTACAAGGGCCACTGATCAAGAGTCATCTAACAGGGTTCAAGCTCAGGTGTCTCACATTCCGAAGGTCACAGCATGGACCATGGAAAGACAGGTCCTTCTGTATCACAGGTAGACCTATGGTGGCAACATTATAAGCAAGGACTTGGAAATATGCAGACCTCAGTTGTTGCTGATATTGTTTTTAGTTTGTTTGGAAAATTAAGAAAGTAATTGTCTAACATTGATGGTTGTTGTCATGACTAAATTAAATACTGTATACAAAATCCTAGAACATAATAAGCTTTTTTGAAATGGTGACTGTCAATAATAATGCTAAGCATAGTAATTGGACTTTGATGTGGGTGGTAAGACACTTTGTAGGGGGTAAGAAAATACATATAACAACGTGAAGAATAGCAGGAAGTTTGGGAGTTGGGTAGCAGGCTTGAGGAATTGTAATTAGAGATACAAAGATCATTGGAGGTGGGTTCCAGTGTGGTGAGGGCATCCTTGTTGAGTCCATCCTGGCCTGGTGGGCCGCGGCAGCCTAAGAGATGGAGTACAAGTTTGTGTGTGGCCACCGAGTTCACAGACCTTTGTTCCACTCCTGCTGGGGAGGGACATGATCAGTGAGGGATGAGGTTCATGCAGCTGAGACCTTGCGAAAGGAGTCTGTATGGATGAGAAGCTGAGCCAGGCTCCCGAGGGGAAGCCCTCCACCCTGGCTGTCTGGTTTGTATTAAGTGGAGTCAGTCTCTGATTACCTTGGCCAAAAACCCTTTCCCCAATGGCCCAGGAACTGAAAGATTAGGATCCTTCTGGCAGCTGCTGGCATGTTCTGAACCACAATGTTTGAATTTACTCCAAGGCTGGGAACCAGCTGCCCCATGGAGTGAAAGACGAGGGAATTTCACATGTGCAAGAACCTGAAAGGGGGGAACTTGCTCTGGAAGGAAATGAAGTCATAGCTCTTGCAAGCACAGCATTTCCTCCAGACTGGGGGATCACAGCCATGACTTAGACAGCTTGAGAAACTTAAATCCACTATTATAATGTATATTTAGAACGGGAAAAATTTAGGGAGTGTGGCATGTTTATTTATCATTTATTTGCACACATTTTCAGTGTAGATAAGGCACATCCTTCTCCAGAGGATGACTCATTTCTCTTGGTTTTTATCTTGGGCGTCGTCTGAGAGGAGTGAGGAGTAGTGTGCTTAACTTTAATAAATTTTCTTGCATTTCCTATACATTTATACATATCTCCTCAAGAAATAGCTCAGTTAATAGTTACTGAGTGTCTGCCAACTGAATTGTCATAGATAAATATATATATTTATGGCAGTGTATTTATATTGTGATAGGTAGATAAGAACATACATACATACATTTAACTTATTTTGAAATAATTATAGATCTACAGGAAGTGGCAAAGATAGTATAGAGAGGTTCCTGTGTACACTTTCCCCAGTTTTCTTCAGTGATTATATCTTAGCTAACAACAGTGCTATATCAAAACCAGGAAACTAATATTGGTACAAGGTATGCATAGGTCTATGTCATTTTGTTACATTTACAGGTTAGTGTAACCACTCCCTGACTCAAGATAAAGAACTATTATATCACCACTAAGGTCTTCCCCATGCTACCTCTTTATAGCCACACCCATTCCCTTGCCTCCACCATCCCTAACCCCTGGCAACCCAGTAATTTGTTCTTCATCTCTATAATTTTGACATTATGAGAATGTTGTATAAATGGAATCACATAGGGGACCTCATAACATTGGTTCTTCTCACTCAATGTAATGAACTTGAGATCCACCCAAGTTGCATGTATCAGTAGTTCATTACCTTTTATTGCTGAGTAGTATTCTATGGTATGGTTGCACCGTAAATTTTTTAAGCAAATTGTCCTTTTGAATGGACATTTTGGTTATTTCAGTTTTTTGAAATTACAAACAAAACTGCTATGAACAATAATGTATGGAATTCATTTGGATATAAGTTTTCATTGCTCTGGAGTAAACGCCCAGGAGTGTGGTTGCTAGGTTGTATGGTACGTGAATGTATAGATTACTTTTAAGAAAGTGGCAAATTATTTTCCAAGTGACTGTACTACATTCCTACCAGCAGTAGCTGAGAGATCCGGTTTCTCCACAACCTTGCCGGTATTTGGTATTGTCACTATTTTTTATTATATCTGTTTTAATAGGTTTGCAGTGACATCTTATCATAGTCTTGATTTGTAGTCCCATCAGTTGCATTGCTATATTTAAACAGCCTTATTGGAATATAATTCACATACCATATAATTCACACTTTTAAAGGGTACAATTCAATGGCTGTTAATTTATTCACAGAGTACTATATCCATCCCCACAACAATTTTAGAATATTTTTTTCACCCCCCAAAGAGACTCCTTATCCCTTAGCCATTACCTTCAAACCTTCCACCTCCCCCCAGCGCTAGGACACTACTAATCTATTTACCATCTCAATAGATTTGCCTATTCTGGACTTTTTACATAAATGGAATCATATAATATGTGGTCCTTTGTGACTGGCATCTTTCACTTAGCACAACGTTTTCAAGGTCCATCCATGTTGTAGCATATATTAGTACATCATTATTGCCAAATCATGCTCCAATGTATGGTTATGCTATGTTTTCTTTATTAATTTATCAGTAGATGGATATTTGGGTTGTTGGACTTTTGGGCCATTATTAATAATGCTGCTATGAACATTTACGCGCAAGTTTTTGGTGGACATGTTATCAGTTCTCTTGGGTATACACCAAGGGGTAGAATCTCTAGATCATGTGGTAACTGTATATTTAACCATTTGAGCAACTGCAATCTGTTTTCCAAAATGGCTGCACCACTATACATCCCCACCAGCAGTTTATAAGGGTTACAATTTCTTCCTTGCCTAAAGTGATCATTATATTTCTTTTTGATTAGTGTCATCTTACTGTGATATCTCATTGTGATTTGCATTTCCCTGAAGTCTAATGATGGTAAGCATTTTTTCATGTCTTTATTAGCCATTTGTATATTTCCTTGAGTGAACTATTTTGATACTTTGGCCACTTTTTCATTGGCTATTTGCTTTTTACTACTGAGTTTGAAGATGTGTTTATATATTTTAGACACATGTCCCTTATCAGATATAAGATTTTCCGAATTTTCTCTTACTCTGGGGGTCTTCTTTTTACTTGAGACTGTTTTTTGAAGCACAAAAGTTTTTAATTTTGATCATGTCCAGTTTCACTACTTTTTCTTTTGTTGCTTATGCTTTTGGTGTCATATCAAAGAAAACATTGCCTAATCCAAGAGCATGAAGATTTACGCCTTTCTTTTAAGAGTTTTATACTTTTAGCTCTTACATTTAGGACTATGATACATTTTGAGTTAATTTTTGTATATGGTGTGAGGTAGGAATCCAAATTCATTCTTTTACATGTAGAGACCAGTTGTCCCAGCACCATTTGTTAAAAAGACTATTTCTCCT
The DNA here is from genome assembly GCF_949987515.2 of Delphinus delphis. Taxonomy (NCBI): domain Eukaryota; kingdom Metazoa; phylum Chordata; class Mammalia; order Artiodactyla; family Delphinidae; genus Delphinus; species Delphinus delphis. The sequence continues at coordinate 49,618,438 of NC_082685.1, read as the reverse complement.
CCATTTAATTGTCTTGGCATTCTTTTTTCTTTCTTTCGTTTTTTTTTTTTTTTTTTTTTGCATCTTAGTTCCCTGACCAGGGATCAAATCAGGGCCCTTGGCACTGAAAGCACAGAGTCCTAACCACTGGACCACCAGGGAATTCCCTGTCTTGACATTTCAATCAGAATCAACTAATCAACTGACTACATGTCACACTTTTGAGAATTTTTTTTTTTCTATCCTCAAACTCCAGTTCCTGAGAACTAAGCAATTTAGCTTCCAAAGGATTAATTAATGCTTGATCTAAAGCTTCAGGAGCAAGGATTTTAAAACTGTGAAGAGTCACTTGTCCCTTATGTTAAATGAGATCCAGACACTTTTTAGAGAGTAACGTTAGATCTGGATGAGAGGAAATACCCAGTGGCTTTGGATAGCTATGGGGAGAAGGGGGCCAAGAATACATGACAATCCCAAAAATCAACGTTACTTTTTCAGTTGTTTCAGCTGTACCTTTAATTAGTCTTGGGTTTTGATTGTTTGGCCTCCCTCTAGTCTCCACAGTATAGTATGGCCTCACTCTGGCTAAAAATGCAAGATTTTGCATCAGATAAACATGGGATCCAATCCCAGATCCTTTGTTGCTTCCTACCTGTTTCATCTCTTCAAACTTCAGTTTCTTCTTTTGCAAATTTGGGATAACAATTATGTCTACATCAGTGGATTGTTTGAGCACGAGGTAATACAGATAAATATGTAGCACTGCCATGGCATATTAAAAATATTATCCCTTATTATTTTCTCTATCCACAATAAAACCTTATCTGTCCTGTGTTCTATTCCCTTGGATCCTGCTTTGTAAGATGGGATAATCCGCTAATATGATTTTAAAAAATCCTACTAACCTCTTAGTAGGTTTGACATATTTTTCTTTAGGGGAGTAGAGAAGATTTCAATTTTCTTGTATGCTTTAATGTCCTGAGTGTATTACAAGCTGTATTAAATTACATTTACTATTTGGGGGTTTTAAGGGTCCTAACATGATACTAAGCTTCTATTAACGTGTGATAGAAAGGGAAAAAGTCCAGGAATCTGTAAAACCCCATGGCCCCTTCTACCTACTCCCTATGACGTAGGCAAGTTGCTCACCTACCGTGAGCCTCACTGTCACCACTTGTAAAATGGGGATAAAATACCAGCCTGGACTCTTGCACAGAGTTGCTATGACATTCAAAGGAGGTAAAAACTGTACAGAGCTTTAAAAACTGTAAAGTTTGCTGTATCTGTAAGATGGCTTTTATTATTTCATTGAAGTACACACCAGTGAATTCTTTGACAAAATATCAATATTAAATTTTTTTTGTTATTTTTCATTAATATTGTACTACTGTATCAGTGGCCCTAAGAGATATAAAAGAGGACAGTAAGGTCAAAAGCTTTAGCTATGAAACAAAGCGGGGGGTCAAATTCAGAATGCACAGTTGTGGTTCAAGGCTGTAAGATGTTTTGAAATGTTAATGCTCATTGTTTTTGCATTCTTTTCTGAAACCTTAGTGGGCTGGCTCTCTCAAGGCTTTCTTTCTTAGTGGTATGATCTTTGGTAACAGGAAATAGATGAACTCAACTTATAATTTTCAGAGCCTTAATTTTAGGGCCAAAGAAATGGTCCCACAGGCTTTTGTCTGGTCACTTAAGAAACCTGATACTCCACTGTGTGTGTGTGTGTGTGTGTGTGTGTGTGTGTGCGTGCATGCACGCACGGTCACAGCAAACGTATTTGAAATTCACTGATTCTTACAATTTAATATCAGGTTCTTTTGTTACATTCAAATACAGTTAAATTATTTTGTATTTAAAAATAGGATCTACTATAGAACTCCATTTCCCTAAAAGCAGCCTTAACCCCTCTCCTTCCACCTGAATATTTACAAAGAAAAATGTCTAAGATGATGGTCACCTAACGATGCTGATGATTAATTCTGTATGGTATAATTTCGGGGGAAATTTTACTGTCACCTTTATATTTTCCTATATTTTGTGAGGGTTTTCCCCCTAACTTTTTATTTTAAAATAATTGTAAACACAAAGTTAGGAAAATAGGAGTCCCATGTAGCTTCCCCCTATGGCAACAACTTAGAACTATAGTACAATGGCAAAGCCAGGAAATTGACTTTGGAACAATACAAACTACAGACTTGATCCCGATTTCACCAGTTTTGACATGCACTGATTTGTGGTGACACCCCATCTTAACTCTATTTACCCCTCAGTGAGCACTGCTATTATAGTGGTAGGGTGGGGTGTAGAGCACACTACACTTTAAAGGGATAAACACATACCTACTTTAAAAAGGCACATTATTGTTCATATGGTAACCAATTGGCAGGAAGTTACCTCATCCTTTCAAAATGACTGGTCAGGATGTGCTTGAGCTTATAACAGTCCTGAAGGCCAGTTGTTAAATATTCAGGAATGTTGTCATTGGTAGCTTGAAATCAGCCACGGTGGAAGCATTTACCTCAGAGAAATCTGCCAAGCGTATAAACCAAGGCTCGCCCTCTCTTGCTTGAGCCGCTGACCAGCACATCGCTGTTTGCCTGGCCACTGACAGCTTGTCGCGGCTGATCCAATTTCCCCATATATGTCTCCTCAACTCGGTCTCGGTAAAACCTTATTCCCCAGCAGGATGTTTCCTTATCATTCATGATGCTTTTTTCCTCAGGGCTGTAGACTAGGCAGCTAGATAGTCTAAAAAAAAAAAAAAAAAAAAAGAATTTTCTGTTAATGGATTCTAATACCTTCATTACGGCCTTTCTTGGTAACTCACTTTCATTTTGCCCAGGGACTTTCTGGAATATGTATTCGTTTTTAACTCCAAGAGAATGTTTGGGTGTGTGAGAGAGAGAGGCAGTAGAAGGAGCAATGGGGTCTTGAGTGCCCTCTCCATTCCCACCAAGCAGGCAGTGTTGAGTCATCCACACTCAGGGTCAGCCCTGCCTTGGCTCCCCCGGTCCCATCTTTTTCTCTGTAGGCTGCGGGAAGTCAGTGGTCCCTTCTGTTGAGGCAGAGGATGGGAAATGGGAGGAGAACCTTGCTTTCCAGTTGAAAAGGGGTCAAAAGGCAAAGGGATTCTTTGCAGATCACAGTGGATTCATAAGCTTTCATATAGTGAAGGGCCGTATCCTTTCATCGTTAGTCAACAGGTGTGCTGTGTTTCCCGGTACCCTTAGTACATTACTTGTAGACAGAAAAAGAGTAGAAACAAAAACAAAACTTTGCTATTCTGTCTTCTCCCCTTGTCTAAGTATGTTGCTCACTTAACAGACTTGTGTCGACTATTATATGTATACTTCCTCACGCGCTGTGGGGAAGTATTAAATGTTCTCTCACCTCAATGACCCACTAACTGGAGACAAAAAAAGCACACTGGCAGCACAGTAGAGCGGAAAGAGTACAAGCTTTCAAGTGAGAGCTGAGTTCAAATCCTAGCTCGGCCACTTACTAGCTGAATAAACTTGGGCAAGTTACCAAACTTTTATGTGCTGGTTTCCTCATTAGTAAATGCAAAGTTGTTTAAAACACAAATGGTAAGAACTGGAACCCTACCCTGTACCATGCATTTTATGTCTGTTTTTATACTGTTTCATTTTACTTTATTTAAATTTAATCCTTACCATAACCCCGCCAGGTGCGTTATATTAGTTCCATTTTATGGATGGGAAAATTGAGCCTCGGAGACATTCATTAACTTGATTAAGGTCATAGAGCAAATGGGGAACAGGACTGGGATTCAAAAGACCACTCTGGAAGCCATACAGCCTATGAAAAAAATGTATTAAAAAATTCTGACACTTGGTAGGGGCTCAGCAATTGTTATGTTGTTATTCACTTAATATATAATTAATTATATGTTAGTTATATTGATAATTATATTAATATAATTAAGTATCATAATATATAGGATTATATAATGTATTATACAATGCATTAATTACATGAATTAAGTGGAAAGTTGACTAAACTTGGAGTCGGATCATCTGACCCACATTTTGGCTCTGCTCTTTATTAGTTCTGCCAAAAGGCAAGTCACTTACACACCAGTAATTCTCCTTCATACACAGGCATGAGTGAGACATGGTAGCTGTTCAATAAAAATTTGTTGAAAACTGAAGAAATAAACGGAGGAATCAACGAATGAGTAAATGTTTGTCTCTTCTGGGTCTTAAAAAATTGACTCTCGTTGTGATGTACACAAATGAAAAATTAAATAGTTAATGCTCAAATGAAAACTTCACTGTCAGTAGTCTGAGTCAGAGGTACCCCAGACCACAGCGGTTCCTTATAGCGACCCCTGTGGTGCCAAGGGGGTACTGCAAGGGTTATTGCATAGGCTTCCCGGTAATGCCTGATGTTGGCATTTTGCCCAGGATTTGTTTGTGCCGCCCCTGTTTGCTCCTCCTCTGCTGCCTATTAACCCTAGCCTGAGGAGTAAGATTTTTGCTTAGTCCTCTACATAAATGCCTGCGTATTCACGTAATATTGCAATGCTCTGGCAGAATACACATTGCTTGGCTTTGTTAGAGAGTGCCAGGAGTCAGGAAGGATTGTGAAGGCAGGAATGTCTGGGGTAGGATGCATATACTATTCTTTCATAGTTTATGGTTTTATATTGATCTTCTATACTATATCCTTTTATACTTATAAGTGAACTGAAGACTTTACAAATAATTAAAATGTGACTTATGAAGCCTACTGTTGATCGAGTCCTTATATCTCAGCCACACATTAAAACTTTTGGTACTAACCCTGCTACATATCTCATTTAACTCTCACAACAGCCTAACAAGGGAAATTATCTTAGTTATCCCATTTTACAAAAAAGGAAAGGAAGGCTTCAAATGTTTCAGTAACTCAGTGACACACACCTAGTGGCAAAGCTAGGGCTGGGACCCCGTCTGTCTTCCAAACACATATTCCCTCTCATAACAGAGTAGAAAGAAAAATAGGCCAGAAAGAGAAAAGACCAACATAATTGGGATTCTGCTTTATGTCCATCAGTAATTAAAATAAAATGGAAGTACCTGGCTTGTGTGATCTTTCCCACAGCAGCCCCTATATAACTGGGGAGATGCCAGCACTAAGAAGCAGGGATCCTTTGTCAGTTACAGAGTGATATATAAAATGTCATTTACGGTTAAGAATGGCAGACTAATAGAATAAAAGCTTTTCTAGTCAATGTTTTGTACAAACAATCAGAAATTATTGCTTTTTTTCATTCTTGTGCTTCTTGGGAGGTAAATATTTTTTAAGGATGAATCACTATTTTTTCTTTAAAAATTCCTTTAGGAAACATAATATGTTTTGGCAAAGATATTTAAAACATAACACTGCCATTTAAAAGAATTCAAGTACATTCACACAGAGAAACTCTAGACACAATAACATACCTTCCCTTGTCTGTTCTCTGGGAAGGACTTGCTTTGGAGGGGGAGAATTAGGGAGTGAATTTGATGGACTGCCTTGACCCTTTTTGTCTGGCATCTTAGTGAGTCTGGAATATTTTGAAGCTATAATTGGTCTCTTAAGTTTCCCTGAGCCTTTGTGTTTGCAAATGAATTTGCTGCCTGGGTAAAGACAACAACTCAGCTTCCCTGAAGTAAGGAGAGACTGAAAAAAACAAGATGGTGAAAAACCATGCCAGAAAAGTGGACAAGACAGTGTTTATATTTAGATTATTGCTTTCATATGGACGTGCGGAAGAGAAACACAAAATCAAGAGACACAAAATGCCCCATAAAATCAACTTCGGATTTTCTTTGAGCTGACACTTTTTCCTGGACTTCTAGACAAATGCTCCCCTCCTGTGGTCAGAGGGTAGAATACAGGGGAATAGAGAACTTCAACCGGAAGGATAAGGGAAGCGAGTAGGGAATGTGTTAGTCTTCTTGCCTGTTTTCTGAAGAGCTTTTGGTCTATGGACCAAAATTATTGTTCAAAATATAAAATAAGGTAACAACAGGAAGAAATAGCAAAACCCTTATATAATAACAAAACCAACCAACAAAACCCCAGAAACAACAATAAAATAAATTTCCAAACAATGACCCAGTTTACCTATTTCCACATTCATGGAGCCTTTTTTATCATCCAAATGAGAACTGATACTTCTCTAAAAAATAAACAAATGAATATAACAAAACAGAAACAGCCTCACAGATATGGAGAACAAGCTAGTGGTGAGAAGAGGGGAGAGGGATGGGTGAGGGGCAAGAAAGGGGAAAGGGATTAGAGGTACAAATTACTAGGTATAAAATAAATAAGATACAAGGATGTAAGTACAGCACAGGGAATATAGCCAATATTTTCTAATAACTTTAAATGGAGTATGATCTATAAAAATATTGAATAGCTCTGTTGAACACCTGAAACATATTGTAAATCAAGTCTACTTCAATAAAAACATGGAAAAAGGACTCCCTCCACAGAGACTGTGCTACGTATTAGGAAATGTATTAGTTGCTGAAGATTGAAAACTGAAAAACGCATATTCTCTGCTCTCAAATAACTCAGATTTAATTGGGGGTACAAGTGGGGATGAACAGAACAAATAATTTTAATTACCTGGTAAATGACAAGATGAGTACACACAGAATGCTTTGGGAGAACAAAGGATATTGTGTCCAACTCTTGAGGAAGACGATGGCTAAGCTGAATATTCAAGTTTTAGAAGAGGTATCCAGGACATAAATGGCCACGCTGAGAGTCTGAGCCTTATTTCCTATAGCTGGGTTAGACAAAGTAACAGGCTTGTGTTGGCTGCAGTGTCTTACCCCAGCCCCAAATCCCATGTTTAGCTCCATAAGCGTTTGAGAGTCAACCCCAGGTAGGCATGGGAAAGCAAGGAGTAATTTTAAAGATGAGAACAAGCTGCTATGATTTGCACATTAAATCAAGCTGAAAACAGCACGTAGGGTAAAAATAAAGAGGACACAAGTGGAAGCAGTTAATTTAACTAAGAAGCTGCTGCAAGGGTTCAGGCGAGAAGCTCTTAATAGAAGTGATGGAGAATAGAAGACAGGTGGGAGAAGTAAAATCAGTAGAACTTGTGAAGGACTGGATGTGGAGGGTGAGGGAAAAGCAGGAGAGAACTGAGCCCATGAATCTATCCTAATTCTGTCTAACAGCTCTCACCGACTTGGGGGAACTAGGAGAGGGAACAGGTCTGGATTCAAAGATTAACTCAGGATACTTAGCAGATGGTGGCTTTTAACCCTCCTGTATTGATTTCTATTTCATTGTTTTGGGGACTTAAGTGCCTTATCTTACCAGAAGTTCATTGCAAGCAAGGAACATATCTTGTCTTATATCCCTTAGAATGCCTCTCGAAAAAGCACTCTTTTCAAATTGTTAAAAATGTCATTCTCATAAAAATTAATGAGCATGTGTCCAAGTTTTATGTACTCCATTAAATAAAGAAACCAGTAGAATAACTGACCTGATTCAAGAAAGATTTGAAGAATGAGGCAAAGTACAGTGAAAGAAGGCAGTATGCTAGAAACCAAAGTGGTTAATTTGCATATAGGACAAACGCCTCATCTTTGAGTTTTTCTTTTTTTTATCATGCAGAAAAAAAAAAAGTCTCACCTTATCAACTTTCTGCAAGTTAGCTTCTAGCTTTACAGGGCTGTAAAACAACGGGGTTCTCATCAATTGCTGCATTTCCCCAGAGTCAAAAGACTTTTCAATTGACATATTAGAAACCACTCTGAAATGAAATTAGAAAGACAAATATTCATCATTTTGCTTTACTTCCATATTTTGAATATTTTTCTACATATTGATACTTTCCTATAGTAGCTCTAAGAATATTTAATGTGCACTTAAAAAATATTGAATTTATACCCTGTGGCTGTACAAAAATACATCTGAGGTGATGTAAATTAAAGGCAAAACTAAAGTAAATTAAAGGCAAAAGAGTGAAATCAATAAAGTAAAAAGAAAATAGAAATAATTGACAAGATTCCATAATTAAATTTTAGATTTGTTCATGCATTTCTAGGCAGTCAGGGCAAAATAATTTACATAATAAATTATTTATTTCTTATTATAAAGGAAGAAGAATCTAGTTCTTGAAGTGGCTGTTGTTTTGTTTTCTCCTTCTCCTTCTAAATTCTAAAAAAGAGTGTCATATGGAGCTTCATGAAGATGATATAGATGTAGTGGCCCTTGTTCTCAATATTTTTACAGGAATACAGGCACAGATTCCCAATGCCTCTTTGTTATAGAGCCTATTGATCAAAACCCATGTTTTCACATTAATAAGTGCATCTGCATGCAAAAATGTATTTGTTAAACACATTTTTATTTGGAGCATTTTCAGTGAGCAAAAAAGCCTTCATCATTCACTCTGACATTTCGTATGTAAATACAAAGTAGCTTAAATAAAGTAAGCATTCTTTATCAGTCACTGGACACATACCTTTACCCATGGGGTAGGTAAGCACTTGACTACACATCTGCACCCCTATGAAAGCTGCTCACCTGTAGGTCAGAGGCACAGCTGTATCATGAGCCCATAGGAGGAGTCCCTTTGTGTGGGCTTTGTATGAACCTAGTGGATGTTTACCTGTCCCACCGGCACTATGGTAGGAAGTGTGTTCCATTAATATTGGTACATATTAATGTACCAATAGGTACATTAATGGTAGGTACTTCCTACCATAGGAAGTAATGTATTACTTGCTATGGTAGGAAATGTGCCCCCATTAATATCTCCAAAAGACACCAGGGTACTTTGTTTTGGAGCTAGAAGAAGTCAGTTGAGCTGTTGACACGATTAGCATATTTGAGTTATATACCAGAACTGGAGTTCATCAAAACTTTTCATTCATAACATTAGACAGAATCCATAACAATAACTGCCTATTTCATGGCATGCTGATATGCTTGGTACCTTTCTCATAGAGACTCAGGCAATTGTAAGTCTTCATCAGATAACGTAGTCATGATGTCTTGAGGGCTGGGGTTATGTCTTATTCTCTGTTTTAGGGATCTGACGTGACACAGGAGATGGTTCCTATAAACGGGTAACAGAACTTTAACTTGATGAGTGACACTTTTTGCTAAAGATAAGAGGTTGCAACTTAAGAACCATTCTTAGCATGGATTTTTCAAGCCCACCCCCAAAGACTAATATTATTTTTAATTGTTCTCAATAGTGACCTATAAAATTATGCCTCACATTGTGCCATATTGGTTCTTTATTTGTTTCACGTATACATGGGTCGTTTCCCACATAAACTGTAAGCTCTTTGAGGGTCGACCCATTCATACCAGGCCATTGGGATGGACACATATTGATGGTCATGTAACAGATGCTTGTTAACTTGTTACATCTAGTGGGTCTACAAGGTAGAGAAAAAAGGTAGGTGGATAAAGGAATAGCTAGAATAAGAATGGCAAATAGCTGGCAAGATTCTTCCCCAAACTATATTCAGAGCAGGCGTGCTAATGACCATAGTTCCCTCCTCATGAGTGTAAATTGTGCCTTGGACTCCTCACCATAGTGCCCCTGGCAGGTACAATAAAAAATTCAGAGTGGATAGATGAAAAGAAACCTATTTACCATCTTTGATGTAGAGTTTGTTCCCCAACATTATACGGATAACCCTGATTACCCTCACCCTGCTTTTCTAAAGTAGATTAAGAGTTAAAAACAAAACAAAAACCTATGGACGATGCAAGATAAAGTTTTTAAAAATGCAGTTTGTTTTATTTTTATATAAACTAAAACACCAGAGCTCATTGATTCCTGTATTAAATACATAAATTATAAAATAACCATTCATAAAACTTTACATACAGTAAGTTGATTCCAATCTCTACGGTAATAACATACAGTACATGTACATGTTTGGTGTACTTCAGAGGATCATTCTGGTGAAACTCAGTGAATTTATATTTTTCTTCCATTGATAAACAAGCACTGAAGCAATATATGGAGTCATGCTAATGAGATGGAGAGAAAGAACCCCAACTGAAGCAGTTGATTGAATGAGAACTCTGAGAAATTGACCCCCTGGCTGCATTAAAACAGTAGACATCTGGGGAATTACGTATTCCCATGCACGGGCTTTGTACTTGAGTCCCCGCAGAACTGTATCGTGGAGGTTCAAGCAGGCATAAACCCTTTACGGAATGAGATTTTTAGATGATAAAAATATGTGCCTTTGGGCTAATATTAATACTGTAGATTGTGCTGGACTCTGTTGCTCTTTCCAGAAAAACCACTGGCGTCACCAGAAGGCTAGTTTATGGGCTTGGGTAATTGGAAAACCAATGAGTAGTTCTTTGCCTCAGTCAAAACCAGGGAATAGCAGTAATGGACAGAAGGTAGAGGAAAGAGAGAAGAGACAGGCAAGCAGGGGTAGAGCACAGATACCAGATGCTAAACAAAAACATGAGTTACCCAGCAGCATCAGAAAACCCCTTGCCAGTTCCTCAGTCCTAGGACAGAAGTACACATGTAGTAAGCGCTCACAACCATCATACTATATACAGAATGTATATGTGTATATATCTACATCACATATTTAGAAAAGTGTTTGGATTTTGATCTGCCTCATTGTGGGAAGTTATTATGGTTAATGGGGGGAAACAGGCACATTTTGTGACTTATCCATCAAATATAAGTGACTGCTGTTATCAAGGGATGCTGGGGAGCTGCTTTTGGGAAACTGCATCATCCACACTATAGGAAGTTTGTAGAGGCTTGACTGTAGGCAAAGTTGGACTCCGAGTTGTTTATCTACAGCACTCCCATCCTACAGAACTTTGATATCACAAGGATGGAAATATAAGCATGGGTTCAAAGACCTCAATGCACAAACACAAAGATAAAAACAGGGAACTTCACCCAATCAACCACCTGTACCTCTGAGTCTCATATACTAGGTTGAATATAGCAAATTATAGTCCTTTTATTTTTGCCACATTGCCCCTTGAAGTATATCTTTAGTGATTATGATTAAACATTGGTCTTGTACTCTTAACGATAGAAGATTTATTTAGAAAGAACTAAACTGCCAAACTAAAGGCAGCAAAGGAATGTGAATCTGCTCTGCCTGGTACTGAAATGGGATCACAGAGGATCAACTCCAACTTCTGTTATGTCTGAATCCTCCTGCCACAATGCCTGAGGTTCAGTCTCAGGACAATATATTATATAGAAATGACAAGGCAGTTGAACAGAATGGAAGCTTTTGGCCCTCAAGACCTTTTGACCTACTCTTTTCCCTTTAGAAAGTAGAAGTCCACTTAAGGAGAGGCTTGGGTCCACCCTGGAAGCATTAACTCATGACATAAACAGTCATCTAAGATTTGCTTTGATGACTATCTCTCAAGTTATATCAAACTTTTTCAATATAGCAGATAAATATATACATACACATTCATGTATATATGTATACATATATATACTGTACCATTCTTTGACAGATCAAAAATGCAATTAAATATTTTAAAAATAAAATGTCTATGCTGCCCATCTATTTTGATGTAATATAACACATATGATCCAGTTACTTAGCATCAACACAAAACAGATGAATACTATTTTTACAGTTTCCATGAAAATCTAGGCAGGTTAAAAAGACATCCTTCATTTTAAAACAATGAACTTATGAATTACATCAAAGACATTGAACACATGAATTATACAATGGGTTTACAGAAAAAGTTGACAATAAATAGGCAAAAAGGAACAAATTTGCCAGAGATTTATTTTATATGGAAAAACCACAACAGTAAGTTCAAATACTGTAGCAAAAATTTGTTTGGCAAAACTTTATTTCTTCTATTACTAGTGGAAAACGTATGTCCTCATTCTACTCCAGTGATGACCCATGAGCCTTCTACATCATCTCTGTCCTTTAGAAGAACCATGCCACCTACGTGAGCAGTTTTTTTAACAAATGGAAAAAAAAATCAAAGCAAAATTTATTCTTCCACCCCTAAAAACCTTGCTATTGGCAAAAATTTCATCTATATGATGTAAGTTAAAAGGGATTTGATAGTTATTTTTAGCAAATTCTAGTGTTACCTAAAACAAAACTTGGGTGGCCATTAAAAAAAGTTAGACAATTTAGTAATAGATGCTTTCTAGTTTTATAGTCAAATACAGTCTTCTATTTCTTTTTCCTTTCTCGTGAAACTTTTCCTGTCCTCAATAGCCGTGTTAAATTGGGACTTTCGTTTTATCTCAAACTATCTTTTTAATATCTTCAGTTAAGTTTATTTTCCAAGAGATGAAGACTTTGTTAAGAAAAATTAAGTAAAATGAACTCTGAAGAATGCTGTTCTGATTGCTGCTAACCCACTGGCCAAATATGTCAGGATAGTTAAGATGTAGAAATTAAAGCAGATATTAAAGACCCAAGTGGGGATCATTTGATCTCTGTAAGAAGTGGAGTCACAATAAACCTCTCCATTATTGAGACACTCTTTTTACGCTTGCTGAACATAGTATGCAAGGGAAGCATTCATTTAGATATGATCCATTTCTGTGGACCCATGAGTGACTGGAACACACATGTAAAATTTTGCTGATGCTTTTTATAATTGTGGAAATGGATAACAGAGAATGTGCCTATCAAAATAGTTAGCCCTACCCCAAGATATGTTAATTTTGAGGATCATGAGTAAGGTACGGTAAAAATACCACCTTTTACCTTAAAATCTTAGAGAAATTTGCTATTCTTTTGGATCTTAAGCTAAATCCCCCTCCTTTTTTTTTTTTTTTGCATTTTCCGTAAACACATCTAAAGCTTCTTAGATGGCCATTCTCATGGGCATCGCTCTTGTATGATTTTGTGTGTATGTGATACAATCAGATTTATAGCAGATAAGGTACATGATTAAACTACATTATTTTAATAAATATTTCTGATTGTTCAAACCCCAGTCAGTGCTTGGATATAAAATTTAGCCTACAAGTTTCTTGGTGGGGAAAGCAAGATGAAGAGGAAGAAAGTAGGTTTGGTGGAGCAGATGGGGTATGAATTTGCTCAGATGCACACTGGAATGGCCAATGGAAAAGTCGTCTAAGACATGGGAGAGTAATTTATCCTCTTCCATATGTTCTGACTGAGATTTGAAAGTGTTGGGTCACAAACTGTAGTAGCACCCTTTTTCATATTGCCTGCACAATGCATGTACTATTCATACTTAATATGGAACCTACCCAGTTGAACAAAGAATCCAGCAGAAGGATAGTTATATTGTATATTCCCAGTAGGACATCTCACAAGACCTCCCCCTCCAAATGAAAGGGATAATTAGACTAATTATGTGATATTCTCAGTTCACTTCAAATCTTAATTTCATGGCTGGCTCTCCTATGATAAAAGTGGAGTTTTGTATTATGGCATGCATATACAGTAAGGAGAGCTAGAAAATGCTTATCATTGAAATTACACATTCTTCTAACTTGTTCAATAGCATGAGAATGATCTATTTACTATAGGTGATTAGGGATCCTGGTTCTGGATCGCTCAATCTTTATTGCTAGTAATTGATGGGAAAGCTTCAGTGCTACCGTGCTTAGATTGAACCAAACTGAAGCACTATTTTATTACACAGGGGACTCTTTCTCAACAACACAAGAAAGTCAAATATAGCAGTCATTATAATTACAAAGCACTTTGTGCTACTTTAAGCACCTCTTGTTCCAGAATTGCAAAAAAACCTCAAAAAACAAAAAAGAAAAAACAAACAAACAAAAAACCTTTATGAAAAAGCATTTTAACCTCATTTTGCAGACGAGGAAGCTGAGGCACAGAGAGGTTCAGTGACTGGGCCAAAGATACCTGGGTCAGCAGTAAATATAAGAACAAAAAGTGGGATTCCCGCATTGTAGCTTTTCTTGTACATTCTTCAGTTATTGTTCTGGCTTTGAAAATGCCAGTGCTAAAACTGAAGAATAAGATACTGAACCCATGTATGGAAGAATTTGTGTAGCATTTCACAGAAAGAGTTTCTGGTTCCCTACACACATTCTTAATGCATGGGAATGCTAGCCCTGTAAATAAAACGCTGACAATTTGAAAAATTGAGGCTGTTTTGTTATCTATAGTAAATGAGGCTAAAATTAGTTTTTCAGGAACATTTATTTGCTCTCAGAGCTGAATCCAAGACTCAGTATTACATAACCTAGGAAAGTACCAGTCTTCTAATTGTCTCTGGTAGAAAATGACCTTATCAGTAACACAATGTTACTTTTATATAAAAAAGTAGAGCTACCTTGTTGCTGTCAGATCTCTGGGGAAAAAGAAAAACGTTATCAGTCTAAATGACAAGAGGTCAGAATGCTCTAAGCATATCAGGATACTTCTAAAAATAATCATAATTTCATTTAATAGTCACATCTCTGTGGTAAATTCAACTGTTGGTAGAAGTTTACTTATCGCCTCTATTTGTATCAAATCACATAACATGTTATTTGCAGGCAATTTTAAGCAGCCATTTGAAGACCAGTATTTTGGAAATGGAAGTATTCAGAGGTGCCTCTGGCCCTATAGTTGTTGACATTCTAAACAGAACTAAGTCAGGGAGCTTGTGATTTAGAGCATCATCTTCTTAATTTTCAATATGAATGAGATCAGTTTGTTGCTCGTGGAGGACCACAGATGTGACAGAAGGCCAAGGAAGCATCAACATCTGCTGTTATTTCGTATGTTGCATTCGCCTGGGTCTTTCACTTTGGTTGCCAGTTTAGTCGGGGTCACTGTGATCCACTTCTCATCTGTCATGTGTGGAATGCATTCCACAAGCTCCACCGTTTGCAGAAAAACAAACCAGACACTGCTTTTCTTCTCACTCAAATTGCAGATGTCTCAGTTCCTGAGTTTTAAACAATAATAAAGACAGAAAAGCAAATCCCTGTAGTAAGAAACCAGACTTTTCAAATGAAATATTTTATTGTAAATAGCTCCTCATGGGTATTCCTCGTGCTTCAATCCCCACCCACCCTTATTTTTTTGTTTGATTTTTTAAAATGATGTTTATTTCAGGACTAGTGATTCCATGGGGTGTAGTGTTACATTAAAATGACATCCCCTGCACAGCAGGGGTAGAATGTTTCTTTGTAACTTTGGTTCCATGCCCAAGACACATCTTTGCTTGATCTGCTGAAACTGTTTCCATTGCTGAATTGTTTTCTTCTCGCAATCTATGTTTATAGTTCTTTCCTTCTGGTTTGACCTATACATGTTTCATTAAATGCAGCATATATTGTAGATTTTCAACAGGGTCATGTAGGAACTGTCAAGTAAGAAACCTTGAATAATGGCTTTAAAATACACAGTTGTAGTCCTGGCTACATTATAGTTCTAAGCTTTTGATCTCCCTTTCACTGCTGTAAACATTTCTGCCATCTTTGAAGGTTTAGAAGTATCTGCTTTTCTGCGGTCTTATCCGTGTTTTCGGTTACTCTGTAAAACAGACGGAGAAATTCTTTAATCATCACTTCTGTCAATAGCTGAAACAGAATAAAAGCACAAACTCTTTTTTTAAAAGAAAAAACCATCTTTTATTTTTTACCACCTCTTGGAACTGCATGATCTTGTGCATGTTATATAAAGAAAATCTCTAAGCTTAATTTCTTTAATTTAAAATGAGAGAACAGAAGTATCTATTTCAAGGGTTACTGCAACGTAAGGCATGTAAAGCAATTAACAGTTCTTGTCTCATATAAGTGGCCTGAAATATTAGCTGTTATCATTATTGCCTTCTTCTCTGGGACCTTCTAAGCCAATGCCTTGAGAAGCTCAATTAAAATATAATTTTCATTTTATTGTATTTTAAAAATTTTTATTGAAGTATAGTTGATTTACAATGTTGTGCTAATTTCTTCTGTACAGCAAAGTGACTCAGATATATATATATATATATATATATATATATATATATATATATATATATATACACACATATATATATTCTTTTTCATATTCTTTTCCATTATGGTTTGTCACAGATATTAAATACTGTTCACTGTGCTATACAGTAGGACTTTGTTGTTTATCCATCCTGTATATAATAGTTTGCCTCTGATAATCCCAAACTCACATTCATTTCCTCCCTTAAACCCCTCCCCCTTGGCAAACACAAGTCTGTTCTCTATATCTGTGAGTCCGTTTTTGTTTCATAGATATGTTTAGATTCCAAGTATAAGTGGTACCATATGGTATTTGTCTTTCTCTTTCTGACTTACTTTGCTCAGTATGATAATCTCTAGGTCCATCCATGTTGCTGCAAATGGCATTATTTCATTCTTCTTTGATGGCTGAGTAATATTCCATTGTGTGTGTGTGTGTGTGTATATATATATATACACACACACACACACACACTACATCTTCTTTATCCATTCATTTGACAATGGACATTTAGGTTGCTTCCATGTCTTGGCTATTGTAAATAGTACTGCTATGAACATAGGGATGAATTTATATTTTTGAATTTGCTGGATCATACAGCAACTCTATTTTTATTTTTTTGAGGAACTTTCATACAACCCTAGTGGTTGTACCAATTTAAATTCCCACTAATAGTGTAAGAGGAGTCCTTTTTCTCCACACCCTTTCCAGCATTTGTTATTTGTAGACTTTTTAATGATGGCCATTCTTACTGGTGTGAGGTGACACCTCATTGTAGTTTTGATTTTCATTTCTCTAATAATTAGCGATGATGAGCATCTTTTCATGTGCCTATTGGCCATCTGTATGTCTTCTTTGGAGAAAGGAGAAATGTCTATTTAGGTCTTCTGCCCGTTTTTTTGATTGGGTCGCTTTGTTTTTTTGTTGTTGAGTTGTATGAGCTGTATGTATATTTTGGAAATTAAGCCCTTGTCAGTAGCATAAGATACTATTTTAAAAGCCGGTCTATCTATGTTTTACAGTGACTTACTTTTATGTCACAACAATTGTATTTAATGGCAGATGGTCTCTACCCCAAGGCCCTGACCTGAGGATTCCTTGGGAATTTTGCCACACAGATTTCCTGTTTGGTCTCAGAGTATCTCTGAAAAGGTATTTCCCTGGGCTATGCCAGTCAAGTCTCCTAGCTCTGTTCCTCTTTAAGTCCATGTGTCTGGGTTTTTGCTTGGGTAGAAGTTTAGGACATAATATGCTATTCCAATAAAAGCCAGAAAATGGCACAGAGCACATGTTACCACGTGCTGCCTAAGGACATGGCCTTTAGAATGTGAATGGCATGGATGGAGAAAATGGGATTTCCATGGAAAAGTCATTTAAATTCTCCAAGGCTTAATTTCCCTGTCTATAAGGTAAAGGTACTAATTCTGTAGCAGGATTTTACTGGCACTCCAGAAATAGTGACCAAGATCCAAAGTGGTGGAAAAGGGGGCATGTAGTACCTTAAGGATGCTTCCAGTCCACCATACAGAGGCAAATTAGAGATTTGCCAAAGAAATTCCTGCCATAGGTGCCACAGGTGCAAGTTCGAAATATTTCGAACTTGTATTTGCAGAGCCACTTTGTCTACTTCCAAAGACTAGATTAGACTGAGATGAAAGAGTGACCGAGTCACAGAAGAGAACCAGTGGGAAGGAACTGCAGTGGTTGGGATGAAAGTACACTGTGGGAGGGAGGGGAGGGTGCTAAAAGGTGGTGCTGGCACAAAGGAGACTTGCATTCTATTGCTCAAACACAGAGCAATGCTCATCTATTTCTCATTCTCCTTTGTCTATCTAGGCAGAGAACTGGAGAGGAATGGCAAGGCGAGACGGGGCAGTAACTTCCTTCCCAACAAGAAGCTGAGGCCAGTACCACCAATGACGAGATCCAGAGTCTCAGTGGAAGGGCTTGGGCCCCGGCCAGGCAGGGGATAGTGCAATGGGCTTCTAAAGAAATCACACATATGACCCTCCAAATGGCCCCATCACCTCTCATAGAAAATACAACAAGAACTGGTCAGTAATAGCCAGAAAAACAGCTTCAACCACCAGGGAGGGGGCCATAACCACTGCCCATGGGTTGAGAGGCATGGATCATTTTCCCTCTTCCTCTTCCCTGCCCTCCAGAAGAGCTGAACCTTGCAGAGGGCAGAGGAAGAGACCTCTTAGAGCCAGCTCGTGCACCTCCTTCACCATGGGGATAAGGGAAGAAATGAGATGAAGCAGAGACTGAAGCTGAATTTTTAAATTAGGCTAGACTTTCAAGAACTGGAAATGACTGGGGAAAACAAACTGGGGAACCAACCTAAGATTTAATTAAAGGATGAGAGAGGGAAATAAGTGAAAGCCTTGGTTTGATAAAAATAGATTGCAGGGCTTCCCTGGTGGAGCAGTGGTTAAGAATCTGCCTGCCGATGCAGGGGACACGGGTTTGAGCCCTGGTCTGGGAAGATCCCACATGCCGCAGAGCAACTAAGCCCGTGCGCCACAACTACTGAGCCTGCGCTCTAGAGGGTGCGAGCCACAACTACTGAGCCCATGTGCTGCAACTACTGAAGCCCACGAGCCTAGGGCCCGTGCCTCGCAACGAAGAGAAGCCACCGTAGTGAGAAGCCCGTGCACCGCGACGAAGAGTATCCCCCGCTCACCGCAACTAGAGAAAGCCCACACGCAGCAACGAAGACCCAACGCAGCCAAAAATAAATAAATAAATTTATTTTAAAAAAAATAGATTGCACTCAGACTTACATCCCACTGAGATGAGAGCCCCAAACAACTCGTTACAGCTATAAGATTCCCATAATCCCTGGTAAAGAAGAGAACTAATCTGAATGTGTATAAAAGATGCTTTAAGGTGTGTGTGTGTCTGTGTGCGTGTGCACGCTCTCTCTATAAATATATATGTATATACATACACACACACATACCCAGTGTGTTTTTATATATAAAATAAATATGTAACATAAAAGTCTTCTACTTGCAAATTTTCAATTTATATATATAACCTCAGAGATAAATCCTAAATCCTGTTTCAAAGCACATACGCACCATTTCTCCCCGTCACAACTGAAGTAAAGCCCATCATTTGAGTAAAACCATGTTGGTTTTAAAAAACAAATGGATTTATAGGCAGTCTCCCAGAATGTTAGATTTCTGCAAATTGAGTATCTATAAAAGGAACTATGATTTCTACAGCAAAGCCAGGTTTATTCAAACTGGCATTATGAATAACTGAAGTAGTATCCAGTGCGTCACCACACATGACCCATTTTCAATGACCTAAAGGTCAGTATGCTGTAACTAAAACTGTATAAAATACAAATCCATCTTTGATTCAGAAGGCCCTTCTGGATATTACAAAACCTCAGG
This sequence comes from Delphinus delphis, assembly GCF_949987515.2. Classification (NCBI taxonomy): domain Eukaryota; kingdom Metazoa; phylum Chordata; class Mammalia; order Artiodactyla; family Delphinidae; genus Delphinus; species Delphinus delphis. The sequence goes on along the minus strand of NC_082685.1, from coordinate 49,599,117 downwards.
GATTCTTTTGAATGTATTGCTCTACAGCGCTGAGCTTTAGTTTCCTCCTCTGTAAAACAGTGACTGCAGTCATCCCTTCTGAGAGTTTACGACATGCCACCAGACTCTAAGTTGATGAATACAGTGATGTCATTTCTGACCTCTGACTCCAGTATCCAAGTACCTGCTGCATTGCTCGGTTCACAGGAGAAACTTAGCAAATATGTGCCGAGATCAATGGATAGGCTACTTATGTTCACTGTTCTTTAGAGTCTTCTAACTGTTAGAAGTTGGTTCAGATCCTTTATGGATCACGTACTTAGAGGCGCATTGATTAACAAACTGTAGCTAACTCCTGTTCTCTGGTTATGACAAATAGCCAAAACTCATGAACAGCAATCACGCCCTATTCCTGACTTCCACATATGCTTTTCATGGTAAAGGGTACCACCATCTAACCAGTTATACTGTACCATCCGGGACCCTAAGGGCCATTCCCAATACTTTTCAATCTATCAACCCTTATATACAACTTATCGTACAGTATTCAATAAATGGTAGCTGTTATTCTTACTTCCATTTTATAGATGAGGAAACTGGTATGGAGGATTGTTAGATAATTGGTCCTTGAGAATCCTAGTAAAGAAGATAAAAATATTGAATGAAACTTAACTGAAGCTAGAGGATCAAGGAAGGCTTCCCTGAGTCCGTAATTTTACAATGAGATGGGAAGGACAAATGGACATTAACTAGTTGATGGTGCTGTTGGAAATGTGGTCCAGGTAGAGGGAAGCACGTCTCAGAATGCATGATCTAAAACAGAACGCTTGGTGTGTCCTAGGAACTTGGCTTTTAATGATCCTTTCTATGGGCTAGGTACTATATTGGTTACTTTACTTATATAATATTACTTAATTCTCAGAAAAATAGTAGATGCTATTACTTGCTAATTTTTAGTTAGGAAATTAATGTTTGGAGGGGTATAATAGTATCTATTTTCCAGAACTGTTGTAAGTATTACATAAAATAATGGACATGAAATGTACTTTTTCAACTGCAAAACAGGATGTCCTCTTCCTTATTATAGTATCATTACTATCATTAAAAATGCATTTATTGATTGTCAACTATGTGCTAGACACTGTCTAGGTATTTGAGATACAAGAGTAAAGAAAACATCTATGGTCTTTGCCCTCATGAACTTTATATGCAAGGAAGGCGAGAGGCAGTAATTAAAAAACAAAACAAAACAAAACCCAAAACTCCAAATGCGTATAACATTTGACTGGGAGTGAAATCTAGGAAGACTTCCCTGAGGGAATCACAAGTGAGCTGAGATCTGAAGGATGAGTGAGAAGGTGTTCACTAGATAAAGCAGCACAGAAAGTATAGTTGTTCCTCCGTGTCCATGAGGGATTGGTTCCAGGACCTCCCACCAAAATCCAAGGATGCTCAAGTCCCTTATATAAAGTGGTGTGGTATTTGCATATAACCTATGCACATTCTCCCATATACTCTAAATCACCTCGAGATTACTTACAATACCTAATACAATGGAAATGCTATGTAAATAGTTGCCTGCATGCAGCAAACTCAAGTTTTGCTTTTTTGGAACTTTCTGGAATTTTTTTTTCCGAGTATTTTCCATCCACAGTTGGTTTAATCCAAGAATGCGGAACCTGTGGACATAGAGAACTGACTCTACTCTGCACACAAGGGCTGAATGGGCAGACCTCTGTGGTAGGCAGAAGGGAGTATAGCTCATCAAGGGAAATCCTGCAACAACACAAGGCCTCAGTAAGTCTGTAGTTAGATCAGACAGGGCTTTTTTGGCCACATTAAGGAACCGTGATTTGATCCTAATGGTGATGTTTTCCCAGGAAGGGGGCATGATTAGATTGGTGTTTCCTAAAACTCATTCAGGCTGCTGTATGAAGAGTGAGTTATGAGAGTGTCTGAGGAGAAGCACTGACTCCAATAAGTAAGATATCACCCCTGCGGAGCTGGGGGAGAATATATTTATGTATTCTTTCCTCTGTTCACTCATTCTTTAAGTTATTCTCCAAACGACATATAAAGAACAAACTGGATAGTTATCTTGGTGTTACATTACTATGCTATCCAGGGCCCTGATCTAACAGGTCACAAATCTGCTTTCACCTTCATTTACCCAGCTAGTTATTCATTCATACATCTGCCCTTCAGTCCATCTGTCAATTTAAAATTTATTCAGCACCTAAGTAAATATAAGGCACTGTTGTAGACACTGAAGATACAAAGATGAATACAGCATAGGCCCTACCCTATGCTATACTAACAGTCTAATGTGTGAGACGGATAGGGAAACAATTTTAATACGACTAGATAAAGGCTAATGGATATGTTTACATAAAGGAAGGGCTGATTAGCTAGCATATAATGCTGCATCAAATGGACTTCTTTTACCAATATAAAAGAACAAGGAGCAAAATTCTCCGATTTTAAACAACATATATTGTAGATATTGGTCAATTGCCATTTGTTTTCCACATGTTACCTATAGGCATTAGTGGGAAGAGGGATTGAAAAAAATGTAAATGTAATAAGAAATAAACATTCGTATATTTTAATGGAGAATTTGTAACTAATCAGCTGTGGCTGTTTTTATAATACAGCATTTATTGTTAAGTTTTTTTGGGATCAGAACAACAACGCAATATTATGTGCCTTTTAACATGGTTTATGTTACTAGACAGGAAGCGAAAATATTGAGCTATCAAGTTCAAAAATTCATGGTTGACACCAGAGAAGTATCATTAAAAATGAACTAGAATATGTGGATGAAGAATCACGCTCACCTGTTCTCTGTCTGGTCTTCCCAACTTCAAAATGAACAAAGCTGGTTCTGTTTTGTTCTTCACTAATCCATCCCTCCTCAGAAGAGGAGGATTTTCAATTGTCATTGTAACCTGGATGTAACAACTAACCTGGTGATAGCTATTTCTGCAGTCCTCTCATTTTCTTGTTTCCTTTGCCTTCCTGTGTAAGTGTCTAACATGGAAGAATTAGTGGTACACTATTTATTAGAATAAAAATACAGAATACTTGGAGGAAAGAAATACATGAAGGAGATTAAGAGGTACAAACTTCCAGTTGCAACATAAACGAGCCTTGGGTATGAAATGTACAATGTGGGGAATATAGTCAATAAGTTGTAGTATCTTTGTATGGCAGCTTGTAACTAGACTTATTGTGATGGTCATTTTGAAATGTACAGAAATATCGAATCACTATGTTGTGTAACAGGAACTAACATAATGTTATAGGTCAATTATACTTCAAAAACAAGCAAAGAAACTCATAGAAAAAGGGATCAGATTTGTGATTAGTAGGGGCGAAGGGTAGGGGGAAGAGGTACTGGATGCACAATCAAAAGGTACAAACTTCCAGTTATAAGATAAATAAGTTCTAGGGATATTATGTACAACATGATAAATATAATTAATGTGATTGTATATTATATATAAAAGTTGTTGAGAGTAAATTCTAAGAGTTCTCATCACAAGAAAAAAATTTTTTTCTATTTCTTTAATTCTGTAGATGCTCACTAAATTTACTGTGATAATCATTTCACGATGTATGTAAGTCAAATCATTATGCTGTGTACCTTCAACTTATACAGTGTTGTATGTCAATAATATCATAATAAAACTGGAAGGAAAAAAATGAATGCATGAGCAGATGGTATCTCCTGAAACTACGTGGGGTTCCCCTACTTAAGGTAAAAAGTCCCACGATAACGCATGAACGGAGTTATTTAGTCAGCAACCACTGAAAGCAGTAAGGAGTTAGGAGCTTTCAGCAGCTTCTAGTTCATCACTGACAAGAATGACTTAGGTAATTGCTACAAGGAAAGAAGCATAAGTCATTTCATTTTAAGGAGGCTATCTTTATATACAGTTTAAGTTAGTCTTAGGTTTAGAGCAGAATATAAATCTTTAATTTAATAGGAAAAATATTTTTGTGGTTATTTGCAGCATGCTCTTACTACCCGCCAATAAGAAAGCACTTTTCTTCCTTACTTCCTCCTACCTCTCTCTTGCCTGCTTTGGACATATAAGTAGCATTAATCACTTTCCAGTAACGTTTTATTCCCTTGTATTATTGAAATCCAGATTATTCTCGGAAAAGAAGAGATGAAAAGGTAACTACTCCTTTTGGTTTAGGTAGTAAACTACTCGGCAGTACTTAGAGGTTTTATTTTCAAACTTGTATATTTGCAAACTCAGTAAATGTGACAGCCAACTTTTTTTTTCTTTTTTATAATAGCTAAGAGTTGCTGATTACTGAACCATGTGCCAGTCAATGTGGCAAATCCTTTATATGTATAATCTTATTTAATTCTTTCAACATAATGCCATGCTGGAGTTAATATAATTATAACCATTTTATGGAATAGGAAACCTAATCTTGGTCTAAACCTACCATGACATAGCTAGTATATGGCAGGATTCAAACTTAACACTAGTGTTAACTTCAAAGCTGTACACTCTACTCAGCCTTTTTCCTCTACATATTTTTACTACCCAGATTCACTGCCACATTAATTTGCTATAATATTATTATTAATTATAATTGCATTTTTTCATTTGACCATTCCTAAGTGTCAATCACGCACGCCTCTGGAGGAAAAGCAAATCAAATTTTGTATATCCCTCGAGGAGTTACAAAAAATTGGAAAAGGTATGGAGATGAGCACATTGCAATTTCAAAACCCAAGAGCTATGTAGTAGTACACAGATTGTAGACAGGACCCCTCTGATTGCTGATATATATGAATGTAAATAATGCTCAAAATGTGAGAGAAAGGCCCTCTTTCATCTGTGAGGCAGAATGGTGTTAAAAGTGGACTCTGGCGTGAGCCTGTCTGGGTACAAACCCTAGTCCTGCCCACTGTAGCTATATGGTCTTGGGAGAATCACATGCTGTAGTTTCTCCAACTTTTAAAAAAAGAAATAAAAGCAACACCTACTTTCTAGGGGGTTTTGTGAGGATTAATGTATCTATTGCTTAGAACAGCACCTAGCATGTAATTGTTAGTCATTATTGATATTAATGTTCAAGCCTACTCATTTCCTAGCTAGTATTTATGTATAAGTTTGATTTTTCTTCCCTACGCTACCATGTAGTACTTGTGTCTCAATGAACTTTATTTGCCTCATTGATTGATTGATTGATTGACTGCTATTTGGGGGATGGGAGGGCTGTTTGTTTTCTCATGCTCTGGCCATTTTGATCCTTTCCTAGAGAATCTCACCTATTTCTCTTTAGATATTCTCATTCAGTTTAAGAAACTAAGTCCTCTTCTTTATGTGCTGCAAGGTTACCACCCTTCTTGTCAGACAGAGGATAATTTTCAGTCTGAAAAGAAAATCTTTTGGAGGAAGGAATAAAGCCAGGGAGTTGGGTATATGAGGATACAACTTTCTGGGGATATCTGCTTCACTCTTTCCTTGTATCAGGTCATGTTAAAGTACTTTTGCTTTTCTGTTTCACATCCAGGTAACAGAGTTGATACCCACAGAGAGAGAAAGTGTCTCTCTTCCATTTTTCAACTTGTTATAGAAAATGTTAAGTAACGTGAGGTCCACGAAAGATCCCTGCATAATATAACTTAATAGGATAATCAAGGTGGACACACACCATGGTAAACAGATTTAGAATAGCAGCTAGCCCTTGTTTATTTTTAAATAATGGTGTTAAGGTTTGTGGTTTCTGTACCTGGGCAGACATCAGAATCACCTGGTATGCTTGTTAAAAATATAGATCAATCTTTACTCTCCACCTCTCTCACCCTCTGTCTCATCCCCACGTCTAGTAATCTGCTTCATTAAATCGGAGGTAAGGCTTTGGAATCTGTATTTTTAATAGCATTGGGAATCACTGTCTAAGATGATTTATACTTGTATTCATAAGAAATTGACTTGATAATATAATAATAGTGAGTCTTCATTTTTTTCTAAATTGACATTGAAAACTATCTTATTTTAAAACAAGATCCAATTTCCCTAAACAGTCTTTTTTCCTGAGTCCTGATGAAGAGGGACTGGGAGAAAGGGTTAAAAAAATCAGTCATTTTTAACTTGTTAGATTTACAGAAGCAGAATTTTCAACCTGGAAGAGAGACTAAAAACATACTCATTTTTTTTTACTTTGCAGATACAGAAACGACTCTTTCAGTGTAATGAGGGGCTACAATGAGAATTCACAGATCCACAGACATGATGACTTCCCAAAGCAAGACAGTTAGCTAGAAAAAAGTTCTTGATTTCCATCATGCTTCATGGTCGCTTCATTTCTTTAATAATCACCCAAATGGATTGGATCTATTTCTCAGTTTATGGCATTTAAATACCCAGTGTATTTTTTTAAAAAAAACATGGGCATAGTAACTATATGCAGCATCCTTCTTATCAAATACCTCTTAGAAGCACATTTTGAGAATTAAATGGAATCTTACCTGTAAGAGGCACCTTGACATCAAGGCCATAGAATAAAGGCAAGAGAGAAGAACAAGAATAGAAACAGAAACTGCAGAAGAAAAAGAAGAAGATTATGTAAATCTGAATTTCTGTACTGCCATTCAGGTCGTACAAAACCTCAGCTTTTCCACTTTGCTCAAATCTGACCATTTCTCATATATACACCAAACACCTTTTATTTCAAAAAACCATACCTGTTATTTATCCACTGGTAAAGCAATGCAATGAATAACTGGTGTTCAACTAACATCGACTGATACATTTTAGAACTCTGAGAGGGTCTTAACAGGTCATCGGCCTAAGCTCCTAATTTTATAAGTAAGAAAAATAAGCACAGAGCAGTTAATCAATAGTCTAATTGCCTATAATCTGATGGTATAGTGAAGCCTAGAGGTTAGACCTTCCAAGTCCTACTCTATTACATGTTATTGTCTCTATTTTTAATGTGTGAGAGGGTAATTTAAAAAATTAAAAATGATCAAAGTGTACACAATCACTCAATGCTATCGTTATTTGATTAACGTGTTAGGTTTTAGGACTAAGGTATTAATCTGTAGGGTAAACATATGATCACTTATCCACAGTGGGGCACTCCTCAGAGGGAAATGGAATTGTATTAGTAATTACATCAGGGCAACAGGTATAACCTGGGTCTGTCCTGGTTGAGTGAGGATATGTGGTCCTCCTACTGGTATGAACTATGTTTATTCATCAGAGGTAACTACACACAGTGAATGGATGCTGCCGTTCCAGGCTGTCATGCTTCTGAGATAGATTTCTCCTTATTTGACTCATAGAAGTTAAATGGAGTCCGATATTTCTCTCTTCACCAAGAACCTTCACCGGAGAAGCAGATATTTGGATGGAAAACATGCTTGTGTAGCACTGGTAGAAAACCAACTGTATACTAATTATAAAATGTCATAGGTCAGATCAGTTTTTTCGAATACTGATTTCCTCGGTGATTTACAGAGTCATGAAGTCTTTTGCCTTGTTATCACACTTCAGGAGCCTTCTGTTGGTCATGACATTTTTGAATAGGGTCCTGTATGGCAGTCTCATATTGGGCATATTATTTGCATATTTCCTTTAATGCCATACTTATAAGGCTCTCGCTTCCCTGTGGCAAAATTGCATGAACAAGTTATAGACATGGTGTGAAGAGCCATGTATTAGTGACTGGTCTAGTACTATGAAAAGCAGAAACTCTGTCCTTTTTTTTTTTTTTTCCCATTCCTTGAAGATGGATAGTAATAGGATGGCACATGGAACAGGAGTGGATGGAGGAGAGGAATGGAAGGCTTCCACTATTCCCATGAGAAGGTCAGGTGTCAGAGCTACCTCTCTGGGCATGAGGGGACGCCCATCACTTGATTTACAATGAGAGTCTAAATTCCATGCTATGTGGTAGGCAGGCTGTGGCACTTAGGGTCGGATACTGACCTCTGGTCTTGATTTGCCATAGACTGGTTATATGATTTGGGGAAAGTTGTTTAATGTCTCTGAGCCTTTGTTTTATTATCTGTATAAAAGGGGAACATAATATCTGTGGTATGTTTCTCAGGATAATTATAATTAATTATAATAATTATTATTTATTATACTAATAATTATAATGAATGATGATAATTCATCATCAAATGAGATGATGAATGTGGAAGTGCCTTGGATGGTGAAGAGCGGCACGTGGGAAGCAATTTTGCTATGTTTGTTTTTATCACCTGATTTATACTCACTGTGTGCATGGGAATTAGGAACAAAGAAGGAATACTGTATGTACCCTGAGAAGGTGTTCAAGTACTCCAGGGGAAAGAATGAAGACTATCCCTGACATAAGTGATCTTTAGCCTTTTCACTATGCTTGTGGATGAGTAGAATTGAGGTCAAGTGAATAGAAGGTACTTTATAAACCTCATCTGTCATTCTAACCTCTAATCAAAAACCAACTGGATTATTTTTGAAGTGGCTTAGTTTAGTACTACATATGGAATATGCTACTTTGATAGCTAAATAATCGTCATTTTCTGTTAAGTACATTAACCTATTATCATAAATATTTAGGAAGTTCAGACCTGTAAAATGAAAAGTTCACATTTAATTTGGCTAGGGTGGTGACCTGACTAGATGTTAGAAAATTCCTTTATTTGTTTGTTTTTCCTCAGTTAAGTGGGGACTGAACTGAACGAAGTTTCTGGGGAAGAGCTGGCAGCTTCCTCCTTGAGCCACCCCAGGACTGTTTACGAATTAGCAGAGAGACTGACTAGGACCAAGGGTAGCCATTTAAATACGTGAAAAATGGAAGATAGCAGGTGTGTCCTTTGACAGCCAGGGAAACTGTGGACAACCCCTGCTTTCTATGGGTCTTTCTGCCAAACACTGGGAAATTAGATGCAGCTTTTCGTTTACTACACTCTTACCCTGAAGAACTAAATAGCACAGTTTGGAAAAGAGGAAAATTCAAATTTAAAATTTTGTATAAGATATGTAACTTTACATTTGGAAATTTTAAAAAATATACTTTAATTTGACTTATACTTTTTTAGTATTTCCTAATTTTCATGTAAGTGACCTCATTTTTTTCCTCATGGAACCCATGAGAGGAGGTGAGGGTGAGTGTTACCATCCCTATTGAATAGATATGGCTTAGACACAGTGGGTAAAGTCACTTACCCAAGCTCAAATAAGTACATGAAGACCCAGACTACATAAGAATCTATGTGGCTGATTGTTTGGCTACTGGACCCTACCAGTGGCCTTTGAGCTCACATAAGGGCAACGATAAAAGCCATTTGGAATGAACCAAATTCTAATCACTATCTCAGAAATGGCAGGTGGTTTGCTATTTGCTTCTTGGGTGCCCATGAGATATTGCAAAACAACCATGCTTTTTCGCAACACAGGGATTCAGGCTGCTACTTCCAGTCAATGAGACTGGAACTCCATAGAACACCTCTTGCCATCCCTGCTGTGTTCCTTGGCAGGGTGCCCCTGGCATCGCAGGCAGGATAATTCTTTGTTATGCAAGACTGTTGAACTCACTGCAGCTAAGGAGCATCCCTGCGCTAGCCCTCTCCCTTCTCCCAGAACACACACAATTCCAAATGCCCTCTTTACCTCACCCCCACCCCTGCCAAAAGTGTTGGCTGACTTGGAAGAAGCAGTTCCTCTCTCAGACCACTGGGGAAGTGACATGAGGGCATAGTTTTCATGTGTCAATCTAAATTTCTGAATGTATTATTGAGGTGAAATTGCAGCACAAGGAGGAAGGGCTTTTTATGAATAATGGGAAAGGCTTTTTTAAAAAGGGACTAAAAAGATTTTAAAAAGGAAGAGGAACGTAGAGTAACAAAACTCAGAAGAAACTTTTGGCAAAGAAGTGAAGATGGGAAAGGGAAAACTGAGGAAAGAAAACACTGATAGAAAAGGACAGGAATCAACACAAAAGGCAAAAATGTAACTGAAGGCAGAAGCTTTGCTAGAATCCTGGTGCCTGACTACAGGCAGAGTTTACGTTTGCTGTAACTATACCTGCCTACACAAGATACACAATAGCTGAGAAGAAAGAAAACACGGTGAGTGAAAACAATATTATTGTCTGATCTAAAAAATAAAGATTGAAATACATATTGAACTTCACATGTACCTTTTCTTCTAAGTCCTTTATCTGTCTTTTCTGGATGTCTGTTTTATCTTCTAAGTCACGAATTCTCTGAAAAAGAAAGGGATGGGAAAAAGAAGCTTTTCAGTCTGTTAAGTTAAACAAGAAGATCATTCACCAACCTAAAACACTAAACTTTCTATAAAAACATAACATCTGGAAATGTCACATATACGTTTTTCTATACCCAGTGGGTTATTGCATTTTTCAAAAATTACCCGTACTCACAGTGAAAATCATTTTCACTGATTATATTTTAAAAATATTTGCCATCCCTTTCTCTTCTGGGTCAATCTATCCCTGAAGACCCCTTCCCTGTGAGAGAGGCATGATTCTCACCCCACTGTCCTTGGGCTTGGTCAGGAGACCTGTTTTGGCCAGTGGAACGTGAGTGGGAGTGAGATGTGGGAAAGCCACATCCTTGTAGAGACAGCTGTATGTCCCAGAACTAGAGAGCAAGAAACAAATTTTGTTGTAAACCATTTGATTAAGGTTTTTGGTTGTTCATTACCTCATTAAAAAATGGCTAAAACTGGCTCACACAAATGCAACTATCCCATCGGTTTCTGTTCTACCTTTTTTTTTTTCCAACCTTATTTCAAATCTGTTTCAGGGTGGAATTTCCTCACGAAACAGGACTGACCAATTTTCACAAAACAAGGTAGCGAATCCACTTCAAAAAAATTCAAAAGAAGGAACTGATAAACTAGGGGAAAAAAACCCCCAAACATAACAAGAATAACACAAGTAATCCTGAAGACAAAAAAGTTCCAGAACTGTCTTTGAAATTACCTGTAAACTATAACAAAATTCCAGTAATTTAAATAGCACAGATTTGAAATTGACATTACATAGACTAATTTATAAGTGAAAAGAGTCTTCAAATTTCCTTCTGGCAATCTAAAGGCCTTGTATGTTCATGGTCCAGGGTTACACAGGGCAAGCTTGTAATTTAATGCCTCTTTTGGGAATAATTAGAAAATGGAGAACTGGAGTTTAAGAAGAAAACAGTGGAAGCTAAACAACGTGATAATATAGAAGGAGAGGTTTTACAATGCAATGTGGGGAGACAAAAGGGAAGCTAGAACAAAGAACAGTTGAACTTGGAAATCATATCTTCCTCTCTCTAAAGTGGTTCTCAACTGGGGGTGAGTTTGCACCCCAGATGACATCTGGCAATGTCTGGACATTTAAAAAAGTTAGTTAATTTATTTTAAAGTGTAATGTTCAGTGGTTTTAGTATATTCACAAAGTTGTGCAACCATCACCACTATCTAATTTCTGGACAGTTTTGAATCACATGTGATCACTGGTCACAACTGGGGGAAGGGGTGCAACTAGCACCTAAGGGGTAGAGGCCAAAGATGCTGCTAAACATCCTGCAGTACACAGATCAGTCTCCACCCCCCACCCCCCGCATAAAGAATCATCAGGCCCAAAATGTCAGTAATGCAGAGACTGGGAAATCCACAGATCAGTCTCCACCCCCCCATAAAGAATCATCAGGCCCAAAATGTCAGTAGTGCAGAGACTGGGAAATCCTGCTTTAAAGGAAAGAGGGTGAGGTCTGTGCAGGAGAGGAGGGTGTGTTTTGTCAGAAGGACCATGAAATTATGTGACAATGAATGCTGATGTGTGTGACAGTGAATGATAAATGTGTGTGATGTGTGTGCTTGTATTTCCATAGTGCGGCTTACGCTCCAAAGCTACACAGTGAAAGGATAAATTTGCTAGCTGTTTCTACCTTGAGTGTGCAAGAACTTCCTTCTTATGTCTGCTGGATGTAGAGGCAAGCACTACAAAATCATGAGATTACTACGGCATCTATGCAGCCACCAAGCCTGTGCTTGTTGGGCACCTTCTCACATGTTCAGGACTGTGCTGGATGTGATGGAGAATACAGGCAAGGCATCAATTAGTTCCTGATCTCAAAGAACTATCACATCCAGATGGGGAGAAAAAATGTAAAACACAGGGACAAACAGATTAAGCAGAAAAAGTAAACAATGGCGAAGCTATGCACAACCTCATCGCCAACCTCTAATACCCAGTACAGTGTTTAGCACAAAGCAGCTGCGTATACATATTTATTCAATGAGTTAGGTAAGCTCCACTGTGTGCTGCGGGCTTTATGTCTTTTTCCGTCCCATCTGCTTGCCAGCCTGCCATCCAGTCTCACAGTAAACTCTATGGAGTCCAAAATAGATCCCTTTTCTACGACTTTTGGTCTCTACTGCTACTAAGTACACCAAGTCCCCCATCATGACTGTGTGAGAGGTTACTGCCGGCTCTTCCTGCTTCTAATCTTGTGCATCCTACATCCACCTATAGCAGCCAGTGTGAACTCTTAGAGTGTGAAATGATCACGGCAGTCCTTGAGTTTTAAGGGGGCGAGGAAGAGGGAGAGGGACAGTTAGCCAAGTTGCTCTCAGAATAAAACGCAAACTCCTTCAAGGCCCAGCATGACCTTGGCCTGTCTCACCTCTCCAGATTCATCTCATAACCACCTTCCCTTGGCTCCATGTGCCCCTGCCATACTGGCCTTCTCTCTGCTCTTTAAATATTCCAAACATTCCCATGATAGAGACTTAGCCCCTGCTGACCCTAACTTCTGGGACACCTCGCCAAAATCTTTGCGTGGCTGATTTCTTGGGATTTCGACATTTTCAGAGAGGCCTGCTCTGATCAGCCAGTCTAGAGTGGCTAATCCTACTCCCAAACTCACTCTCATTCTCTCCCTCTCCCTCCCTCCCTCCCTCTCTCTCTCTCTCTCTCACACACACATGCACACATCTTCAGAGCACTTATTGCCACTCTCTGAAATTGCCCTGGCTATTGCTCATTTGCGCTGTTGCTTTTTCCCTCTTCATCGGTAGGATACATGAGAACAATGACCTTTATGTCTTTCTCCACCATCACATTCCCAGCACCCAGCACAAGCAGGCCCTCAATAAATGGTTCTGAATGAGTGTATGAAAAGGGTATGGAATGTCGATTTTTTCAGTAGTATGTAGTTCATTGTGTTCATCAGGGAGAGCATTCTGAAGAGCTGGATCTAAACTGAAAAATGGGAAGATTTGGATAAGTGCAGCAGACTCTGAAAGACATTTTGGGGTGAGCAATCAGGAAAACAAAGGCTTGGAGGTGGGAAATCATGGCCTAAGGGGTACGGGAAGAGTTCTGCATGAACAGAGAGAAAGGTAAGCTATGAAGATTGTCTCAAATCTGGGTTTTAGGGGAGGAGTAGCCAGCTACTGAAGGACCTGGAGATAGCACGACTAGACTCAACCGGAAATTGGGGTCATGGAGGCTTTTGAGGAAGAATATGACATCAGAAAAGGGGAGAAGGACAGGGGAGACCCCAGGGTTTTCAGCTTGAGTGCTTTGACATATGGTAGCTCTACTAACCAAGACAGGCAGATGGGGAGAGAAGGGAGAAATAAGGATAAGAATGTGTGTTTAGGTATGTTTCATTTGAGTTCACTCTAAAACATTCAAACAGAAATGTCTAATGAGTGGTTAGTGATATGCTCTAGAATTTAGACTGCATTATAAACTTATATATGACAAATCCTGGCCAATGCTTTCTGGAATAATTCTCTCAAATCAAAGCTACTGATTGAAAGGAAAGTAAGAAATAACTGGAAAGGCATATTCTAATGAATATCTGGTTGGGAGACAGAAAATGTCAATGAAACTCTCTGAGGCTTAGAAATATAATGTACTTAACAGTTCAGACTGGGTAACTTAAAACAAAACAAACAGGACCATCTCTTTTGGGAGTGAAGTACCTTAGCTGACTGAAGAGACACAAAAGCATTGACAAGGCTTCAATCATAAAAAAATTTAGATAACTATTTGTCCATCTTAAAAATAAACACTTCTGCGGTTCTATGACACACCTCCTTCTTTGCTGAAATTAATTAAATGCTATTGCAGCCTGAGAAATTTATGCAGAGGACATGTTCATTCCCTTATAGAAGGGAAGAATGCCTGCATTAATGCAATGATACCGCACAGTCTATTATTGAAAGCTTTAAAACTCTCTTCAGAGTCAAAATCCAAACCTTTATGATGGAATCTCAAGAACCAGTGAAACAAACATGCATGTGTTTATCATCTCTGGGACAAAATGGCTTCAGAGTTCCCTGTTAACTTGGGTAATTTGTTAGCCTGTAAAGATCCACAACAAATAACCCCTGTTCCTTTTCTACTTACCTTGATCTCTAATGACCACGTGATTCTTACCTCCCGTAGAGCCCATCTGGATTTCGTACCAGTTGCTCATTTCAGCTTATGAGTACCGAATACCCTAGTTTGGAACTTTCAATTCTGGAATTATTTCAGAATCTGCTTTTTGACCAGGACCCTAGTCTTTGCCTGTCAATCTGTGACATGAACAAATAGTTGGAATTAAGAATTTTGGCTATAAGTTAATATTGGGTGTTTATTTTGAGCCTTGCCGGTCTAGATAAATCATATAAATTATAGATGATTCAAGCTGTAGAAGACAGCACAGTGCCATGTTTATGTGCACTGGCCTTGGAGTCAGGCCGATCTGGGGTGTAATTCTGGCTCTGTTGCTTACTATCTGTCATCTTGGGCCAATCACCTAAGCACTCTTTTCTTCAGTATCATGATCTCTTAAGCTGGGATAATGAGAATACTTACAGTAGTGGGCTATTGCCAAGATTAAATGAAACAATAGAAGTAGAGCCCTTAGTTTAGCTCCTGACCTATAGCACAGGCCAGTAAGTAAGAGGCAGCTTCCATGCCTTGTTGCTGTTGCTGTTTATTCTGGGAATAAAGAGAAAGGTCCTTGTTCCCTTTTACCCTCTTCGGATTATTTGATCAGGCTAGGTTATGGACTGGGATGAGTAACAGCGGGGAAGCATTATCTGTGTCCTGGACTGAGTCCCAGAGAGTCCCTTCCCAGCATAAGGGACATAATCAGGCTCCATGAGATTCAAGGGGTGTTTCATGACAAAGTAGTCGCAAAAACAGTAGCATGACACAGTGCTTCTGAAGTGCCAATTCTCTTCAGATTAATTCATTATAAAACCATGGTCCTGTTTCTGAGTGTAGGTGGAAAACAACAGTTACTTATTTTACTCTTTGAAAATAGCTTCTAGCTCCCAGGCTTCTCCATACTTATAGTCAACACTATGTACTGAGCACTTGGTCCCATTTTCTTAGTACCACCCAACACAGATGTAGTGACTACATCCTCACCTGATGGGCTTGCTGTAAGAGCTCCATTCTCTCCTGTAGAATCTGACAGTCGTACTCTCTGCTCTTCCTCAGCATCTGCCGCCGTAACTTTTCCACTGCTGTCCTCAGCTCCTCTTGCTGTTTTTCAGTTAATAATTCACCAAACTTGATAACAGTTTCTTGCTGCAGAGCATTGTACAAAGTCGCTTCTAGTTCCTGGATTCTCTGGCAAATAGAATTAGAAAACCTTGGAATTTAGCATCTTACGTGTGGTGTGTGAATGTACACATGTGTGTACATGTGGAGGGATGTATTATTTTAGTCTCACAGGATCCTAGCAACAAAATAAATTTCAAAGCTTATCCAGCTTAGGGACTATCCTGATGGTGCAGTGGTTAAGAATCTGTCTGTCAGTGCAGGGGACAAGGGTTTGATCCCTGGTCTGGGAAGATCCCACGTGCCGAAGAGCAACTAAGCCCGTGCGCCACAGCTACTGAGCCTGAGCTCTGGAGCCTGCGCACCACAACTACTGACCCTGTGCACCACAACTACTGAAGCCCGCACTCCCAGAGCCTGTGCTCCGCAACAAGAGAAGCCACTGCCATGAGAAGCCCACACACTGGGACTTCCCTGGTGGCGCAGTGGTTAAGAATCTGCCTGCCAGTGCAGGGGACACGGGTTCGAGCCCTGGTCCGGGAAGGTCCCACATGCCACAGAGCAACTAAGCCCATGCGCCACATCTACTGAGCCTGTGCTCTAGAGCCCACGAGCCACAACTACTGAGCCCGTGTGCCACAACTACTGAAGCCTGCTTGCTTAGAGCTTGTGCTCCACAACAAGAGAAGCCACCGCAATGAGAAGCCCGCGCACCGCAACGAAGAATAGCCCCCGCTCGCCACAACTAGAGAAAGCCCGCACGCAGCAATGTAGACCCAACACAGCCAAAAATAAGTAAATAAAATAAATTTATATATAAAAAAAGAAGCCTGCGCACCGCAACGAAGAGTAGCCCCCCACTCGCCACAACTAGAGAAAGCCCGCGTGCAGCAATGAAGACCCAACTCAGCCAAAAATAAATAATTAAAAAAAAAAAAAAGCTTCTCCACCTTAAATATCCTTTTGATGATCCCCTTTATAAGATGCCATAAGGATCATCTAGCCAATACGTGAACTACTCCGATGATGGAGAGTTTGTTCTTTTTCTTGTGATCCTGTCCATGTCACATACTTTTCATTTTTAGCAAGTCCTTACTTTGTTATAATAACTGTATATCCTTCTATTCTCAAATGTAGCTGAAAATAAGTTTGTTCTCTCTTTCATTTGACAGATATTTAAAGACATCTATCGTGGTGGCCATATTTTTATAAATAAGCATTGAAAAGTGGTCCAAGTTGGAGTAAAATACTTGAAATTGGAGGTATTTCACACACACAATGCCACCTCTCTTCCACAGGACACACCTCTGAAGATGGCTTTATAGTCTCCATTTTTTTCTTATAAAAATAACAATTGAGAAATATAGCCTAGAGTCTTTGGAGTTGGTCTGTTTTTTAATACTCTGAGATTTATAGTTGCTCTAGCTATAAAATGCTTCCTTGAGGCTTTTCTTTTTTAGATGAAGAGTCTACTGCTTCTTATACCCCAGTTTTCTTTTCTTTCACATGCTTCAGATACAGTTTCCAAAATCTATCATCTTATCCCCTGTGACTCTGACATAGGTGAAAGGACACGCCCTGGTGAGGGATGTTCTCCAGGCTCCTGTCCTGGACTAAGCAGGTCTCATCTCTTAAAAGTTAAATATATTAATAATTATCTGAATGAGTCTTCAGTCCTGGAACACACACACATGCAGTTTAATCTTACCGTGTGTAGGTAGAGAAGGCAAGGCTAAAAGGATAGGAAGGGAGGGAAAAATTACCTCCTTCTTTATTCTCTAATCAGCGGCCAATACTCATCCTCTCCTTTCCCCATCAGTCAGTGCTCAGAATCTCTTATTCATCTTGGGTGGGGAGTACTAATTCATCTTTGATATAAGCAGGGGCTAAGTGCTTCACTCTTTTCCCAAAAGTGACTCAGGCTGCTTCCAGGAAAGCATTATAAAAACCTCTACTAGCAACTCCTCAAAATGTTCCTCTTTTTCTCTTGAGTCATTACAGTGTATTATGGTGGGGGGCAGGGTGGTGTCCACACGGAGAGAAGTGCAAGCTGTAGTCCAATATTAGGAATGATGCTTTATGAATTTGGTTCGGGGGAATGGATCAAATGTGCTCCTCCTTCAGCACAATCTTCTGGAGGAGAGAAAAAGGCACAGCCCATTTCCCCATACATTTTTTAAATTTTTTTAAATTTTATTTATTTTTTTATACAGCAGGTTCTTATTAGTTATCTATTTTATACATACCCATATATTCTTACTGTGGCTGGATGACGGTAGTTAAGGCCACAATGTCTGGAGTCAGATCTAAACACTACCTACTTGTGTACCAAGCTGGGCCAAGTTCTTTCTCTCTCTAAGCCTTCATTTTCTCATATGTAATATATAAATAATAATATTCCCTATACCTCTTAGGGTTGTTGTCAGAAATAAATGAATTAAAAATATGTATCACATTAAATACATCATTATTCTACCCCTAGACTAGGCTCCCCAACAATCAGATTTGATTTAATAAAATTTCTCTTTAATCTACATTGCCATCCAATCTGTTGTTTATTTAAATATTATTTAACAACACAATTCAATTTTTTAAAAAATCAAGTATAATGAAATATTTATTAACTATTATAAGAGTATTGTAACAGCAAAGAACTAGAGATATATTTGTTCTAGAATGAGAACTGGAAAACTCTGAATAAATGAGCTGCACGTTGTGGTCTATTCAAATACATGACATGACAAATTACACAGGATGCTTTACTCCAGAGCATGTAATCGTAAACACTCGGAGTGTCTCCAATGCTTGTTGTACCTACCATATATGCTTGGTCGAGAGCTTGTTTCCTGTAGTCTAGTTCTTCTTCCAGATAGCCTTTGATTTTGCAGAATTGTTCCTAGAAAAAAGGGCGACATTAATAGATAGAGTCAGCTTAGTTAATGAGAAAGTGATATATAAATTGTATTGATTAGCGTTTTCTCTAATTCCACTGTAAGACAAATCACTAGTATTTGTAGGGTCACAGATTTTGTCTTTTAGGGAAATAGTTCAACTTTTATAGTTTCACACAGGGAATGTACAAATCAATGGAAAGAAGAAAAAATATATAACAAACAATCCACATGGAATGTCTTAAAGGATTTCTATACCAATTTAAGAGTATGTCATTAAGGATAGATTTTTGTTTGTTTGTTTGTTGGTTTGTTTTTTGGCCTCACTGCACGACATGTGGGATCTTAGTTCCCCGACCAGGGATCGAACACATGCCCCCTGCTGTGGAAGCACGGAGTCTTAACCACTGGACCGCCAGGTAAGTCCCTAAGGGTAGACTTCTGACAAGATAAATGCTATAGATGCTAATAAATATATCTGTGTAAATATACTGGGATAGTATATTTTTGTAAGAATGTCATGAAATGTAATAGAGCAAAGTTGTATAATAAAAACAATTTATTCAAACTCATCGGTGTATCATTAGCAAACACAAAGATAATTTAGAGAGTGGGCACAAAGTTAACCACACATATTGCTCCATCCACATACCAACTAACAGACCAATTTATCCATCTGCCTGTCTCGCTAAGACTTATGAAGGGGTGGTGGAGGCAGGGGGTTGGGGGTGGGCATCTGCTTTAAGAAGAGTCATGGGGGACTTCCCTGGTGGTCCAGTGGTTAGGACTCTGTGCTCTCACTGCAGGGGGCATGGGTTTGATCCCTGGTCAGGGAACTTGGCCCCTGGTGTGTCCTAAATAAATAAATAAATAATTTAGGATGGCAAATTGCATGCTGTATGTTTTTTACCACAATTTAAACTAAATTTTATTTTAAAAAGAAAGAAAAAAATAAAAGAGAGTGGAGGCAATTCCACCCATAGTGCCACTTAATGAGTGAGTGTCTGCTCTTGCTGCAAAGCCAGAGTGAGCTGGGAAACGTAAATCTGATGTTCCCTTGCTTGTCCTCAGTTTTTGTGTGGCTCTCATATTGTGAGCATCTTGCCATTGGCATTAAAAAATGTATCTTTATATAGAACCTAGCTCCAAGCACAAGTCCATTCTTTCCCTGTATGCTTAACAAGGAACAAGGGCCTCGTCCAACACTGAAGGTAAACTTGATTGCATCAACTTTTGAGAGAGGATATGTCTGCATGCGATTTTGCTAGTGACTTTCCTAATTACCTCTGAGCTGCAGTGCCTAGAACAGTGTAACAAGCTGATTGCTTAATTAATGTTTGTGCATTTAGAGTTCAAGGGTATTTGGAATATAAACAGTTCTTGTTATATGTTTTGACTTTACAGCCTAACCTGTTGGTAAAATGTAAGTCCCGTGTAAAATATGAGCTAATGATTTGTAAGCTGTCACATGCTATGTAAATTCAACTTGTTGTTCTTACGATAGGATTCCCCAACCTGATAGGAATCACTACCTGACTTTTAGTAATAATGATAACAGTAATGACCGTACTGTTAAAAAAGTCTATGTATTGCTGTAAGTTAAAAATGACCAATTCCCAGGCCTGGGGATTTAAAAAACAAAAGCTAATAGTGGCAAACTACACACAACGTAAAATTTATAATCGTAACCATTTTTAAGTAGTGTTAAGTATATTCACAGAGAAGAAAGTTTCACAGAAAAGTTTCACAGAAACTTTCTTATCTACAGTAGTGTTAAGTATATTCACAGTGTTATGAGACCAATCTCCAGAACTCTTTTTCATCTTGCAAAACTGAAACTCTGTACCTATTAAACAGTAACTCCCCATTTCCTCCTCTTAGCGCCTGAGAACCAGCATTTTGCTTTCTGTTTCTATGAATATGACTACTGTAGGTACCCTATATTAGTAGAATCACACAGTATTTGTCTTTTCATGACTGGCTTATTTCATTTAGCATAATGTCCTCAAAGTTCATCCATGTCATAGCATGTGTCATAATGTCCTTACTCTTTAGAGGCTGAATAATATTCCATAGATGGATATACCACATTTTGCTTATCCATTGACAGACACTTGGGTTGCTTCCATGTTTAAGCTATAGAGAATAATGCTGCTTTGAACACAGGTGTACAAATCTCTCTTCAAGAGCCCGCTTTCAGTTATTTTGGGTGTACTCCCAGAAGTGGTGTTGCTGTATCATATGGAAATTCTATTTTGAATTTTTTGAGCAACCACTAACCATACGGTTTTCCATAGCAGCTGCACCATTTTACATTCCCACCAACACTGCACAGGGTTCCAGTTTCTCCACATCTTCATCATCACTTGTTATTTTCTGATTTTTGTTGGGTTTTTTTGATAGTAGCCATCTTAATGGGAGTGAGGTGGCTTGGGGATTTTTAATACCAAAGTTACACCCATCATTTCTGTCAATTTGGTGGAAAAATTATTTAGCATAAGAAAGAAAACACCTAACTGGATTTTCTTCAGCATTACTTCTGGAAATACTACAAAATTACAACATGATATTTCTGGAGGCTATAACTTGAAATTGTGGGGTACTTCTGGGCATTCTGTTTCACAGTCTATACACAAAATAATGGCAAGGCTACAAACTTCCATCCGTGCCAGATAAAACTGCTAGAAAACAGTTGTTTTCCATTTGTCTTGTCAATTTTTCTTTTGTTTTCTGACATCTCATTTTTACTCACCATGTCACTTTCCAATTCCATCATTTTCTGGTGCAGGGCAGCCTCTGCTCCTTCAATTTGCTGGATCCACTAAGGGGTAAACCAGACACAAGTGTTTGACATGATTGCTTGATATGGTGTAAATGGTGCTGCCTCCTGAGCTGCTTAGTGTCTCTTCCCCTTATATCTCAGGAAGCAGACTAAGAATTGGAGTGAAAACTTAGTACATTTTAACTCTTAGCTCAGAAACAAGTTTATAAATTTCCACTCATTCATTCATTCTTCATTCAACGAAAGCCTTCATTGATATCTACCACGTGTGAGGCAATGTGCTAGGTACTAGGGCTGTGATGGTGAATAAGACCAACACATGTTTTGCCCTCATTGGAGGACACCATGGGAGGCTTTCTTGGAAATGACAGTTGCACTGGGTGTAAGGAATGAGTCAGAGATGACTAAGCAAAGGTGAGGGGCAAGTTCCAAGCAGAAGGTATGTCTAATTCTCCATGATTGGAGGGAGCATGATGAAAGAAAGAAGGCCAGGTGAGACTGGAGAAATGGCATTTTTTTCAGTATATGACACTGATTACAGCTAAATGTTGAGGAATCATTTTTGTTGAGTGGAGACAAATTTTAAATCACACAGAAAGAACTTATCTTTCCTAACACTTAGAATATATCATTCTGTTAGATGGTGTTGATATTAGCGCAGATCAACACCCTGAATGAATTTAGACTTTGAATAATATACTGTGAGCCTACCACATATATGGTTTCAGAGAATAAATTGTTA
Source organism: Delphinus delphis (assembly GCF_949987515.2). Lineage (NCBI taxonomy): Eukaryota > Metazoa > Chordata > Mammalia > Artiodactyla > Delphinidae > Delphinus > Delphinus delphis. Next base: position 49,577,177 of record NC_082685.1, on the reverse strand, counting down.
TAATGGGTCTCCATCAAGTTAACCATAAGCTTATCCCTCAGGGAGGCAATTGGGCAAATAATTAAGTGTGTGGGTCCTAGAGGCCGACTACCTTGGGTCTAATCCCAATCCTAGCTTTTCATGGCTATGTGGCCTTGAAATGTTACCTGGTTTCTCTAAGCCTCAACTTTCTTATCTGTGAAATGGGATTAATAATAATGTGAAGATTAAAGGATGTAATAAACCTAAGGTCCTACTGACAGTGTACTGCACGTACTAGGTAACCAATACATTCTTGTTTTTGGTTAACATTCATTTTTGTACTTCCACACTGTTAGAAATTTGCCTCACTACCAACTATTTCTTCTTAGTTTGTTTGTGATAAATTATGTGGTGTACTGAGCATTTTTCTATATACTAAAGCCTTGGTATTCACAAGGGGCCACCATATCCAACAGCCCCTTGGCTGTAAGGAACATGGGGAAAGAAAAAAGGCCGTGGAGACTGGAGAGGTGCTAATCTCTCAGCTCTTGTACGTACACATGGCTTCCCTCATGAAACAAATTTCAGTCCAAAGTCATGGGTTTCTTGTAAACACCCTCATATTGCAATTGTGTACCATCAAGCTTTATTAAGATGCTTCCTCTTGCTTGCTGCCATTTACCATTGAGAAACAAATTCTCTTGTGTACCATGTTTTTTTTTTTTTAATATTTACTTATTTGGTTGCGCTGGGTCTTAGTTGCAGCAGGCGGGCTTCTTACTTGTGGCTCGTGGGCTCCTTAGTTGCGGCATGCATGTGGGATCTAGTTCCCTGACCAGGGATCGAACCCTGGCCCCCTGCATTGGGAATGCGGAGTCTTAACCACCGTGCTACCAGGGAAATCCCACACTATGTTTTTAAGAGAACCGTGAAGTGAAGTAGTCCGGTCATGGGCTTTAGCTATAGATTTGTATGTTGGCTCCTGACTCTGACTACATGGATGATGCAGGATGAGGAATGAATAGCCCAGGCCACAGTCTTCTCACAGATAAAATGAAAATAGTGGATGAATATAGGGTGGTTGTGGGGAGCAATGAGATAGTGCACAGACAGTATTTAGCATAGTCCCTGGCCCGTAACATGTCCTCACATAAGGTCACTGCTCTTATTATTTTTAATACGAAGTCACAATAGGATTTCCTTGTTGGAAATTTGTCTAGGCTCAACCTCTGGCTAAAGGTCACACTCTCAGATGGTAGAGAGATAATTCAAATGTGTGGTCTCAGGAAGTTCAAGATGATATTTACAATTACTTGGAGGTAGAAATGTTTATCTGTGAATCCCAAACATGGGAGGAGGTGGTGACTTTAGCTTATGAATTGCAAAGATTTGCACAAAAGGCAATTGCACAGACCATGAGCATTTTAAGGACAAGCTTGTGTCTTATTCAGCTGATTCCTCACTTTCAATCACAGTGCTAAGCGCATAGGCATCACCCCTTGATTGTTTAATCCGAACCTCTCACACCTGTTTTGCAAAGGAGGTAAGTGGAGGCACGAACTAATACGTCAAAGCTTTACTAGAACAGTTCCTATGTGCTATAGGGTACTTTCTGCTTTTAGTAGGAAGCTTGAGGGAACGCTTGCAATAAAGAATCATAGCCCTTCATGACTCCAACTGGATGAGATGTTCTGGTGTGAAAAACTAGGAAAACAAAGAGTGAAAAACAGATTCCAGAGTTGCCCTCGTGGAGTGTAGAGTCTAGTGAACTACAGAAAAAAAAAAAAAAAGTGTGGTTGTATTACAGTTGCTAAAAGCCATGGTAGCAGAAGCACAGGTCACTGTGGGAACACAGAGTGAGAAGACCTAACTGGGCTTGGGCGAATAGGAAGGCTTCCCCATGTATGGGAGGGTCTAATGATTAAGATTTAGCCAGACAAAGCTAGAAAGGGAAGAAGAGAAAATCTAGACAAAAGGAACAGTGTAAAGGACCAAGGGATGAAAATATGTAGAGGTAGATAGAGACAGAGACAGAGATAGAGTGATAGAGAGACAGAGAGCGAGAGGAGAGAGAAGAGAGGAGAGAGGAGACTGGAGCCCCCAAAGGATCTGTGCATGGCTGGACCTTGGTTGGTGACCAAGGAAGGAAGTGGGGTGCTGGAGAAATAGGTAAGGGCCAGTTCCAAGGGGGCCCTCTTGCCAAATTCTGGATTCTAGACCTATGTTAGGGAAAATGTGGTGCTATTAATTTGATCACAAGAGGAAAGGGAAAGTGATAAGGTCTGTTATTAAATTGTGAAGGGTGGAAGTTTTTAAAAGAGCAAATCCCAGATATTTCACATGAAATACTTCAGTATGTGTCCCTAACACTTAAGGTCTTTTAAGAAATAACATAACCACAAGGCCATTTCCACACTTTGCAAAATTAATATTAATTCCTTTTGTCATCTGATACCTGGTCCATATTAAAATTTCCCCAGCTGTCAGCAAAATGTCCTTGGTTTCACACTTGGTTTGCTTGAATCAGGATGCAAAAAAGGACCATTTCAATATTTCTTAAGTAACTTTTTATTTCATAGCAATTCTTCCCTCTCCCTCTGCCATTTTTTTAAATGTCATTGTTTTTTTTGAGTAACTTAACTGGGTCATTTGACCAGTAGAATTGCCTCATTTCAGACTGGAGCAAGGTGAATGCTTGCTCATGGTTTCATTTAATTTACAACATGCTTTTTTATGCATTTAGAAATTAAGAAAGCATCTCAAGGAACTTATAGTACATAAGTTCTTACTTTACCCAGCCATGTACACATGACCGTCAACTATGTGCTGATTCTCAAGGTGCCCTGAATACAGCCAGTTACCAGGTTTCTTCACTTGGCTCTTTCCTTTCTTCTCTCTCTTGCATTTACCAGGTTTAGACACAAGGGGGTGAGAGAACGCGCAGTGTTGCTCTTCTGACAGTCCCCAGGTTGGGCTTTCTAAATGAAGGTGCAGGGAGCCACCACCAAGTTACAGAATCAGTTGGAATAACTGGTAGGTATACACCCAAGGAAAAGCCCACAGACAGAGCCATGCTCCAATTTACCACTTAACAAAACCCTTCTTTATTGGTTTCCCAGCTTGGTAAGGATGGCTTAAGTAATGTAATCCAGGTTTTGCATTTTTACAGAATTATATTTTTAAGAGACTTCAAAGCAAGAATTATCCACCCACCCTAAATCAGTGTGTAGACTCTTCTTTTGTGTGTTCTCATTCTATCTGGGTTATATCACCCTGAAGAATAAAATATTTATTAGGTATTCAATAATGCAAAATCATGTGCACAGAGATTGTCCTTCAACCCCAAGTGTTAAGCCAGACACTGGGATGATTTGAATGTTAGTATGATTTATTACCTTTTCTGCCAGGGACAGCACAGTGCTGGCCTGAATTATAGCCACTTGCTCTTCATTTCTTAAATTCTGTGGCGGGGGTTGAAGGGGTGGGGAGAAAGAAAATAAGCTGAAAACACTTTTTGACATTTATACTATCAGAAGATACTGCCTAACTTGCCTGCCACATACGCATGCATAGAACATTCACAAACGGCCTATTCTATTTAGTAATAATTCCTAGCAAAGAGTTCATTCAAAACCTGTAAAAAGTACATTAAATGTCATGGTTTTATATCTCTAGTGCTGACTTGATTTTGTTTCACTGTAAGCATACTGCATGAATAGTCATAAGAAAAGCAGAAATCAAAATGAAATAAAGATAGTGGGAAGCAGTCACACAGCACAGGGAGATCAGCTCAGTGCTTTGTGACCACCTAGAGGGGTGGGATAGGGAGGGTGGGAGGGAGATGCAAGAGGGAGGAGATATGGGGATATATGTATATGCATAGCTGATTCACTTTGTTATACAGCAGAAACTAACACACCATTGTAAAGCAATTGTACTCCGATAAAGATATTAAAGAAATGAAATAAAGAGTAATCTCTTCACAGCAGTTTGATGTGATTTTATCGATTTTGTTCTCTCCTTTGGTAATTTTTCAAGGGAAAAAAAATAGTGTGACTATTTCAACCTACATACATCATTCATCTAGTATCTCAATGAATGGTCCTCCCACTGAATTAATATGCCTTGACCCTGTCTGGAAGGTGTTTTTAGAAAGAAAAGGGATTATAGTTTCCTAGCGCATTTTTATGGGGCTGCCACCAACCCTACTGTTTAGCAGCATTTGCAACTGCATGACTGATTAATTTCACCCCCATGCCTCCCAGCAACAGTCAGAAGGTAATTAGCTTTAATCAGCGCACACTCCATTGGCATTCAAACCTGAAACCTGCCCATGAAAAGCACCTTACCAGTTCCCACTTCTGCCACTACCTTCCAGAGATCCTTACAATCCCTTAGCTGAGTGGTTTGATAGATTGCTGATTCTTTTCCAGAAGCCGCATGCTTAAGTGAACCTGCTGTCTCACTTGCTATTATTTTTTTGTTTTTTTCTATTTATTTATTTAATTGAAGTATAGTTGATTTACAATGTTGTGTTAGTTTCAGGTGTACAGCACAGTGCTTTAGTTATACACATATATATGTATAACTACATATATACATGCATATGTATGTGTATAGCTATATTTTCAGATTCTTTTCCCTTATAGGTTATTACAAAATACTGAGTATAGTTCCCTTCACTTGCTACTGTTTCACATGTAATGCATTGGCAAGTATTTCTTGCTTCTCTTTAGGCAAATGCATATCTTTACTGTACTTAAACAATTCATGACTTACCCCGTTATCACCCAAGATATCAAGCTGCTTTATGAGATCAGGGATGTTCACATCCTGCAAAATCAAGGAGATTCATTCAAGTCGTGGCTTACCATTCTATCAGTGCCTGCCTGAACCTTGAGTTAGAGAGGACATTTTGAGACCTGCTCTTCCTTGGTTCGTTTTCAATCAGGCACAGCTGGTTTTACAGTTCCGCTTTGCTTCATAGAAGCTGTGTGAACCTGGGAAAACTACTTAACAGTGCATTTTCAATTTCGCCAACTGCAAAATAAATACTTTCTTCATAGGCTGATTTGAGGATAAAGAGATTGTACATGAAAGCATCTAGGATGTACTAAGGACTCAGGATTTGCTCAGTAACTCTTTTTCTTATAATTGTTGAAAATTGTTTCAACTGTGGTAGATTTCAAGTATTAAGAAAAGTAACAAGAAAGAAATTTAAATAACCAACCAATTTCATTCTAATTAATGGAATTCTGACCTGGTTGAGATTTTGACTGCCACATAGAAAACTGCAGAGCAGTTCTATTTTTTAGGTGTTTAGCATTAATTCCATCCTATGGAAAACAGCTGATTTTTATTATAGTCCCGGAGTCAATTTGAAGCAGCTGAACTCCATTTAAAAGAGTTCCTTTGTATATAAACTACATGCACTGATTAGGTTGTTTGTGATTTATCTAAAAACAAAACATCTAAGGAAAAGACAAAGTAAAGTGCTTCTCATTGAATTAGAGTTGAATCAAAAAATTCCTTTGGTTTACAAATTTTCACGCAGCCCAGGAAGGCCAGAAGTTTAAACAACATGAGAGTGGTTTAAGACAGAAGTCAAAGAAGCACAATTTTCGGCCTAATTTCCCCCCCATTAGTACCACGTTATCCTTTTACTCAGGTTCAGATAACAGTTTAGCAGATCCCTACTGCCAGAAATACAGAAGTCTAGCTCAATCTCAGAGGTAGAGAGAAGGCAACTAAAGCAGGTATATTTGGCGGCTCAGAGTGGGAACAGGAAGGGCCATGCAGAAGGTAAGGAGAGACCAGAAAGAGCGGGAGGCTTCCTAGCCTTACCTCTGGAATAGTCAGTCACTATGTGATTCTGTTACATTGAGGGACAATATATTTTCCAGGAGATGGAGCCACCTCCACTCGACCTTAATATTTAAAATGTATTCCAATATCACTAAAGATGAAATTATATTTTGTCTAAGTGAGCAACATGTTATAATCCCCAAGGCCTTCCAAAAGTGAAATCCTCCCTAAAACACCCATATCAAAAGAGATGGTGGGCAAGATGATTTCAAGGTTTCTTCTAATACTGAAATTCCAAGATGATGAATTCCATAGCAATTAGAACAGCACAACAAAGGGACTCAACAAATACCTTTTTATCTGGCATCCTTGAGATATGTTTCTTAAAATATTGAATTTATTTAATATTTCTTCCAGATAATCAAGGGTAATTATCTTAATATTTTGATTCTGTATCACTCTTTACGTTACTGTTCTAAATAATCATGGCTTCCTAGTTTTTTGTTTTTGTTTTTGCTGTTACCATTCATACATCTGTCACACATTTATTTTGTGTATGTTCTGTCGATTTTCCCATAGATGTGACTATTTTCAGTTCCTACATAGTTTGTATCAAAATGACAACCAGTGACCGAAAGACAAAACAGTCACAAACAACCTCCCCTTTTCCAATTCCCAGTTTTTCTACTGTCTACAACATACACAGGGAAACATCTGCCTACCTTGACACCTTCTTTCATACAGTAGATCTGTAGAGCACTCACACCATCTGAGAATGGGTGAATTTGCAGATTAAATGGAGGGGATCGTCTCTCTCTTTCCTTGAAATACAGTGAAGAATATGTGGGAATTAAAAAAAAAAAGCAACAACTGATTAATCACTAAACCAGTTGTCTGTGGCCTCTATGCTATTTCAGCAGCTTATCAATATGCCATTTGGCAAAAAAAAAAAAAAAAAAAAAAAAAATCGAACTCAAGATCTTCATGCTTGAATTTAATGGAAAAGAACTGATAAGTCAACTAAGAGATGTGGGAGAAGAATTTAACATGGTGTCATCCAGTTTTGCAAATTTTTTTTTTTTTTTTTTTGCGGTATGCGGGCCTCTCACTGCTGTGTCCTCTCCCACCGCGGAGCACAGGCTCCGGACGCGCAGGCCCAGCGGCCATGGCTCATGGGCCCAGCCACTCGGCGGCCCGTTTTGCAAATTTTTGGATCAAGGAAATGTGGGAAGTGGAGTTCCATTTTAAACTACATGAATATTTAGAGCTTTCACGTATCACAAAGAATGTTCTTCTGACCATGAAGTTTTATGGCAGCTCATGGTCTTCTGCATATTCAATCCACTCAAGCTTTATTAGTAAGATTTGTGGGCTACCAAAGATGACCTAACTCTTCTTCACTGAAGCATACCAACTACTAACTTTATCCAAACCTAATGTAAAATAACCTCAAGAAGAAATTGTTGGCGAAATAACAAAGAAATCAAATGGGAAATTTTCTTATCCTTTACATATCATGCACATTCAACCAGACCCTATGCCGTATTCTGCATGATACAATCAAAATCTGATTTGATTGATATGTTTTACTTAAAAACAAAGACTCTGAAACTTGGTCAAGTTAAACAAAGTATTTCCTAAAACAAATTACCTTGCTTCTTAGCCTTTTGCATAATGCATTACAGAATAAAAAGTTTACTTACAGATTCAAGGGTTTACCAATAAAATATTTGTGTATATAGTACATTTTAAAATATAATTCTTGAAGTAATATTTTCCTGAGTCAGAATTCAATGAAGGATGGAAATGATTATTTAAAAGCAATGAAATATTGATAAAGTTTGAAATATATTATTCAAATTATTTTAAAATTATTCATTAGCCTTGTTCATAAAGGCAACAGTGTTGTAAAGTACAGTATCTGAACAGACAATTCTGAGTTGCATCAGTGCTTCACCACGTACTAGTCACAGGACTTGGGCAAGTTAGTTAACCTCAGTCAAATCTTGGTTGTGGTTGTGAGGTCCAATGAGAGTATGTATCTGAAATGCTTAAGCTAGTACCTCACACAAAGAATGGGTTCAGTGCATGTTAATATTTTTATTATCATTATCATCATTTCCTTACTTCTAGCTCTAGATTTCGAAACTCCAGCAGCTCATTCTGGTCTCTGGCATCCTGCAGTTCCTGTTGGAGCCGGTGATTTTCTGCCTCTTGTTTTTCTATCTGATAAAGTAAATCCTCAAGTTAGGTGGACATTGCGAAAAGCATCTACAACTTTGCAAAGCAAGCATGGACAGCATTCATTTACAGGGTGAATAAATTGTCTAGACCATGAAAAAAAGTCCCAAGTAGATTTGAATAAACTAAATCTTTGGTTTTCCCTCTAGTTATCCTTTGGTTGAGTTTTTCGGGTCATAGAAGAAAATACTGGAGGATGCCTCCATTCATTGAGATAAAGTCTAGGGACCCTATGAATACTGAATCTGTCCCTTGCTGTCTGGGACAGTGTCCAAGAACTAGATTTAATGGTGCAAATAATGGAGACTGACACCTCTTATTTCTGGAGTTACAAGTTGTTGAAGAAATATTTTTTTAAAACAGCTCTGATCCTACACAAAAATTTGTTGAATTCCAGTTACATGCAAAATAAAGCTGAAGTCTTCAATGGAATTCAAAAACCTTAATAATCTGCTCACCAGATTTACGTGTTATCACTGTCATGTCTACACACACACACACACACACACACACACACACACACACTCTCACATGTGATCACATACACTTGAATCTAGAAACCCAGATCTACCCTATGTTCTGGTTACTCCAGGAGCTCTGTCTGTGCTCACCTCTGCCTGAAAAGGGCTCCCCAACTCCCTTTTCTACATGAGGAAATCCTATACTTCCTTGATGTCTCCTACCATAAGAGCCTTCCCCCTGGCTCCTTAATCCAAAGTGACAACTCTCCCTTCTGTTTTCCCATAGGGCTTTCCTGTAGGACATCTAGTGTAACCTGATGAAGCATGGAATTAAGTTAGTTGTGTACAAACCTGCCTTGCCCTGTACACAGTGCCCACGTCCACAAGGGATCAGAACATTTTCATGATTTGCAATAGGTTTGGGGCTGCCTTCGATATTAGCTGTGTGGGTGGGCCTTCTGTACAGTAAACTGTTTAAAATCTTGAATTTAGAAATAAAAAATCAGGGGCTTTTTAATGTAGGGTGAATCTTACTTTCTCAAGGATAAACACTTGAAGTAGAATGTTTAGCTTTATTGTCACTTTGGTTTTCTTTTACTCTTAGAAGCCTGAGCTCAAAAAATTCCGCTTTTAGCCCAAAGAAATCAAGACCAAAGAAAATCAGAAAGAAGACATAATGGGAGTTATTTTTTAGATGATAAATAAGTGTAATAACACTTATTACTGGGTATCTCGGAGACTACTAAAATCTTCTTTTTCTCATAGTCTCCTGATATAGAAAAATTATAGAAAATAAAGATGGGGGAAAGTGAGATACTATGTAACATTAATTTATGTAGCCAACTCAAGTTTTTTCCACTAGATTTTTGTGGTCTAGTAAACTTTTGAAAGTTTTTAGAAGTTGACTATTTCCTAGAATCTTGGATTGACATCAGAGATGGGATATTTGGGGAGATGCCTGGCTCTGGTGGTTAGCACTAGCCATAATATTAGTGGTTCACAGGTGGCTACAATTCATAGACCAGGGCTAATGTCCATAAAGTTTCTTTATAGGGACCCGCAACCTTTCTGAGAGTACCAGTCCTCAATCCCGGAACACCCACCCCCCTTCCATACATCAGCTCTGTCTCTCATCATGTAGAAAGTGAGACAGGACGAGAGGGAGGGGAGGACAAGCGTCTTCTTTACCTTTTCATGCTTACCAGGGTGTTGCAGTTAACTTTTATTACTTGTCAAGGCTAGTGAATATTGGCAGAAACAATCCTAAAATAATTTCTATATAACTCTACATCACCCTACAGAATTATTTCCCTTTTTCAAATGGGCTTTCAAATTCTCTTTCTGTCAAGAATAATATGAGATTATTTTGTAATCGTTTCACATCATCAAAGGGAAATACCAAAGGAAAAGCCACGTTTGAACTTAAAATGATCTCTGTTGTATTTCACTGCCCCTAATCAAAAGTCTATGTTCAGCTAACCCAAACTAATTTTATCTATTGGGCCGAAACCAAGCCTTTGCATCTTGATTTGTTCCAACCTCCTGGAAATGCTCTTTTGTGATCTGGATGTATCTTTTGAAATGTTCTTTCATAAAAAATAAACAAACAAGCAGCGAACATTAGCAAAAAATTAACAGTAAGAACACACTCTATGCTAGGTTGCAGCATGTCCTTGCACAAAATAACAGGTCCTATTCAAAGGGTGCTCTTGTAGATGGACAACCACATAGGATGTGTGCATGTGTGGGTGTGTAAATATATATATACGTACAGTACATATACAGTATATATATATGGGTAACAAATCAATAGGTTTCAGGGATCACATCCTTTCAAGTCGGCACAACGCCCAGCGCAGAGCCATGCACACCACGTGCCACTCAACTGATGGTGATGGCAGTGACAGAGATGCAGTTGGGCACTCAGCAGAGGGGAGCACAGCGCCAGAAAAGCCTCCCCGTCCCCTAGCCCCTGTGCCACTCCTGAGAGGACCCCCTGCTGCTCCTGGATCTCTCATCATTCTCTCCTCTGCCCCACTAGGGTGTTGCGCCCCACATACCTTTTCTAAAAGCTCCTGGTTTCTCTTAATGAAAAGTTGTTTATCTTCTACCCAGTGTGAATCCTGTTTGACAAAGAATATCGCGCAGTCAGCATTTCAGAGTGGCATGAAAGAGCATGTGTCGTCAAACCACTTTGCCAGAGCCGTCTTCTCTCCACCCGGATTGTTTGCCTGCCAACGACTGGTAAATGACATCCACCCCGGCCTGCTCCTTATTCCAAGACACTGGGGCCAAAGTTGCCGGGAAAATTGAACCCCCTTTTTATTGTCACTCACTATCCCTATCTTTTTAAGTCTGAATAATCCAGGACCAGCCTTCTGGGGACTCAGAAGTGACCACACAGGCAAAAAGTGAAAAGGGTCAGAATGCACACAGGCTAGATACATATGGATGGAAAACATTAAAATGCAGAACCATAAATGTAGCATAGAGGCAAAGAATGCAGCTTGAGGGGTGGGTCTTGGTCTTAGCAGCTCATGACCACTCTAGGCTACGTGTACAGGGCTCCTCTTCCTCTGGCATTCTCTCTCTTGCCCAGCCTCATTCACTGTTGTAGCTGGGTTCACACTCTGGCCAACCAAACACCAGGGACAGAAACAGAGAGTTGAACATTCTGACACAGTTTGAGAAAGGTCACTGTGGAGAGCCAAGCCGTGTCCTGGATGGGCCCATGCACAGGGTGATCTAGAGGAAGGTCAGTTTGAATTGTCTGCATCTGCAGAAGTGGGAGCAACCAAATGCCTACCTGCCCTTTCTGAGCCAGAGTCGCTTCCAGATCTTCAATTTTGGCTTTATACCTTAGCACCTCTGCCTGGAGTTGCTCTTGAGCCTAGTGAAATCAGAATTCCAGAACTCAGTACGTAAAATGGCAACTCAACATTTTTCTTCCCCTCGTGTTCCTTGATTAGAACTCAACAATTGAGAAAAAAAAAAAAGAATTTTCTATCACCAAAGAATATTTTCTATCTATTTTTACAACCTAAATTCTCTGTGTACAATTTTCAGTGGCTCCCTTTACCATCTGGTTAAAATTCAAACTGTTTAGCTTAGGATTCGAGAACTTCTCTTATATTTCCAATCTTTTCCCACCACTATCAATGCAGGGTCCATCCCTTACCTGCTGGTGATCTCCTTGTTTCCTAAATATGCCTTGTACCTCTCTGCTTCTCTCTTTATTTGAATGACTTCCCCTTCTGGAAAGCCTTCTCCCATTTTGCCTCCCCAAAATCCTTCTGTTCTTTTGAAGCCAACTTTGTGCCCTATATTTAAATCTAAATCCAAATCTATGTATGTAGGTATGTATATATGTATCTATCACGTGTTTTGTGTGTGTGTGCACGCACATGTGCGCACATCAGCAGTTTGGGACACTGATTTGTACGGAACAACCTTACTTCATTTAGTCTAGTAATTTTTTAGATTCACTTGTATTCTCTCTTAATATGATCCTACTTTTTGTGAAAAATAGCTTTTTTTGTTTTCTGGTCACACATATTTTTTTTCCTTGTCTTATGATCTGGATAGGTTCAACAAAGTTGAACAAAATCAGTGATGATAAGTATTCTTTTCTTATTATTCGCTGTGAGGAGAATATTTCTTTGGACTGTTAAGTGTTATATTTAGTGTTAGCTTCTTTATCAGGTTAAAAAATTCCAAGCTTCGTTTGCTAAGAATTAATTTAACTTTGTTGGCGCAGTGGTTAAGAATCCACCTGCCAATGCAGGTGACACGAGTTCAATCCCTGGTCCGGGAAGATCCCACATGCCTCGGAGCAACTAAGCCTGTGTGTCACAACTACTGAAGCCCGTGTGCCTAGAGCCCGTGCTCTGCAACTAGAAGCCACCACAATGAGAAGCCCGTGAACCACAACGAAGACCCAACGCAGCCGGAAAAAAAAAAAAAAAAAGAATTATTTTAACTTTGAATGGGTGTTGAGTATAACCTATTTTTTTTCCTTGTCTTGAAGTGATTAGGTCTTCTGTTTTCACTGATACTTTTTCATCTATACTATTTTTGCACTTCTACTTTCTTTGAATTTACTCTACTACTCTTTTCCCAACATCTTGATTTGTTTTAGACTATTTTGCTCAGAATAGTTAAGTTGTCTTACTTTAATGGCCATAAACAATGCTAAACCTGTATTTTGATGGGAGAGTGAGACTAGAGAAAGAGAACTGGGTTCTATGTCGTCACCTCTCCAAAAAACAAGGCATATGCTATTATTTCAATTGACCAATCCTACGCTGCTAAGAATGGGTAGTAAATACTGATAAAGGAATCCACAACTCTTATAGTATTAGGGCACAGACATGAAAGCACACACACACACATCCCTTCCTAATGATTGTTTACGTGTCTATTCCAAATCACAGTGGGTTTTCTTTAATGTTTGCTCTCTATGTATGTGTATGTGCATGTATGTATGTATGCTACCATTTAAAAATACAGCTATAATATCTATCCTTTCCCACTAACCAACTAACAGTAGTTCCTACAACACTCCTCAGTACATTGTAGACCTTCTAATTAGGAAGTAGGATAAAATCACTGGATGGTCACACTCTTTCTTGCCCCAAGTAAACTAACCTATAAGGAAGTTATGGCATAGTGGTTATGACTGAACTCAGAAGGACGAGGTTCATATCCTAGCTTTCATCTAAGCTACATACCCTGGTTTTAACCTAACTAAGCTACATTTAACTTCTACTAGGCTACTATTTCCTCTCCTGTAAAAAGGAGTTAATAATAGCATCTAACTCATAGAGTTGTTTTAGGATTACATGAGATAATGCATATAAAGTACTCAGTACAATGCCTAAAACACAGCAACGACTCAATAAATGTCAAGTATTAGTACTGTATGTGGCTTTTTAAAAAAACAGACTTATGAGAGGCAGTTGCAACATAATGGAAAAAACAACTGACCCAGTATGATATGACTTGGAATCCCAGTTTTGCACTTATTGGCTGTGTGATCTGGGGCAATTCAATTAACCTCTCTGAGCCTCAAATTCCTCTTTTATAAAATACCCACCTTAGGGGGCTGGCACAAGGGTTAAGTGAGATATTGTTAGTGACAATTCTCAGTAAGCTGTCAATGTAATGCTGTGCACTTATTAACTAAGAAAAAGAACTGGCTACCCATTGCTTTTGAAAGATAAAAGTTTTCTTTTTTATTAAGCAAGAAACTAAAAAACATGGATTACCAAAATTCAACATTGTTTAGCTTTGAAAATATAAGTTTTCAAATAGCAAAAATAAGAACTATGTACTCAACTATCTTTAAAGGAACAAAAGCATCGCTCTAAGCTGGTTCTAATGTCTCTAGATCCAAGGTTTGTTGACATAAAAGATAAAGCAGTTCAAAACTGCAGTGGAGAGAAGGGTACAGAGAAAGCTACCCTATTCGTACTTTTATGTCTGCAATACTTTTATGCTATGACTGTCGCAAGCCTATTCAGGGCACTCTCCCAGATGTACACTAACCTTGGCTTCTCTTTCAGCATCAATGATGCCTCCAGTCTGCTCCTGCAAGAGGGCATAGGCTCTTTGGAGAGCCTGGTACTCTTTTGTTAATTGTCGGAATCGTAGCTCAGATTCTTCAGCTGCTAGACTCTTGAGGTTAAAAAAAAAGTCAAAAAATAATTATGTTCAGGTCCTGTGTTCAATGTGAAATATTAGCATTTGTCCATTTTTTAAAGAGAAATAAAGGTTTGTATGATATTGGATTCTATGTGATTTTATTCTTAATTTTAAAGTATGTGTATGGGCACAAATACTATGACAATTTCCAGATGCGCATTTCAGAAATATTTAAGTATTCATTAATAAGAGAAGCATTTGCTTATTTATACCTTTCTGATTATTACCCATTTGGGCTTGGATTACAGACAATTTTGGATCCAAATGAGAAAAATGTACACCCAGATTTTGGATCCAAATTTGAGGAGATGGTAATCAGAGTTTTAGTTTCAGTTCCTTTCAATACATTCATATCTAACAACTTCTTCCCCAGATAAATGATAAAAACATAGTTTTACAGCGTTAGGTCCCAAACTTCAGAGCATAATACAATCATCAAGGCGTTCTGTGAAAAATGCAGATTTGGGGGTTCCACCCTCAAGATCCTGAGTCAGGAGTTGTGTGGTCCAGGAACTTTCATGGTAATTGAACCCCCTAGATAGTTCAGATGAAGGTGGCCAACAAAGAAACTTGGCTAAACACTGTCTTAGACTTATTTAAAAGCTATTCCTCTAAGCTTCTTCTTTGGTTCACACCTCCTCTGGATGAAGAATCTGGAAGAATAATTTTATTTTGAAAGAAGTCTTCAAGTTACAGAGCTGAACTTCAGAGAAGTTTCTACAAGGGCTACATAACATAGGTGAAGCTATTTCTAAGAGGTAACAAAGTCAAGCACAGTCTCAAAATTGGTCGCTATTATGAGATTATGTGCTGTTCATAAAGCAGATAAAAAGTGAAATGGTTTTTCTCCCCCTTCAAGGAAAGATGTGGTGACAATATCACAAAAGGAGAGAGAAGTGAAAAAGCTTACTTCATCCAAGTCATCATCAGGAGTAGCTGGCGTTCGGTCTGTTCTAAATGAGGCCATGGATGATGTTTCTGAATCCATGGAGTCCTCATCGTAGCCGATAAATGGGTCCAAAACAGGCCTCTAATGGAGGGACAGTACATATTTACCAATAAAACTTACAGTGGGGAAAGTCAACATATTATTAAAGCACTGTCAACTGGCAAACATGCAAATGAACAGAGAAGACATAGATCCTTTAATGCTTCTTTGATGAAATAAACATATTAGGCATGAACACAATAATTCCAATAAATGTTTGTCCTACGTTATTTCACTTCTGATATTTCAGAGGAAGATTCATTAATATTTGGGCTCTTCATAAAAACACTGTATCCTCTTTTATGTTACATTTTATACCATGATGATTTTATGTCATTTACTCTGTCCAGTATTTAAAATATAATTAAGGAATTCTGAAAGTCCAGGCATCTATGGGAAGGGATTATCAACTCATATCATCTAATTCCACATCCAAATCAAATGATGCAATTGTTAAAAGCAAAAATCAAACACATTGACAAATTAAATAACAAAACTTTGTGGATTATAAGAGGCTATACAGATATTCATGGATTGAGAGTATCATTATCAATAATATTGCCCAAGTGAATAATGAAAATATATTAATCAATTATAGGATGGGTACCAGATGCTAATATTATTCAGGGGAGACATCAAATAATAAGTATCTCTTTCATGTTCTTGGAGTGTGACTCTCCAGCTTGTCAGATAATCCTTTCTATGTCAAACCTAGTGGCTTCTTCACTAAGAGGAACTCATATTAAAGCAAACCCTTTCAGGTTAAGATCCACAACGCAATCATTTTTGGACTTCTGAGAACTGTCAAGAGAAGAGGTTTTCTTCTGGCAGATAAACCCCAGGGTTTGCTGCAATTCAGGAACATGTGATTTATCACATCTTTGCAGGAAGATTCCTTGGCAAGCCTCACTTCTCCGGCTCTGTGTGTGGCAAAAGCCTGATAACCTAGTTTTCTCATTACCTTAATTGGCTTGGAACTTCTTCTATGCTTTCTCCTACGAATGAGCTTTTCCCGGTCCTGGAAAATAGATAGATTAACGACTTTTCAGATCTTGAGTTGGTACATATCTCCCCGTAGGGTTTTGGGTTTTTTTTTTCCCCCAGAGTTGTTTTTCCCCTGAGGCATTACATATTTCTATTTAAAATAAGATTATGTTTTGTAAATTTTGGCAACTTTGGGTTTGATACTTAAGTATTTTCAAAGGAAGGATATTCTACAACCTTTCCTGATTATGTGGATCTGAGAGCCTCACAGTCAGGAAGTACACTGTGTACACTGTGTTGCTAATTGGATTTCAAGTGTGTTATACTTGAAATCAAGAACAAAATAGTCATTCATGTTCTCCCAAAGCACAATTCTTCAATTTTCTCAGATCCCAAATTATTTTAAATTTAGGTGTGGAAAAAAATATTATTTTATTTTAAAGAATAAAACATTCTTTTCACTTAATCACTTGAAAAGCATAGAAAGCTATCTTTTGACTATGTTTGGATCCTTGTTCTCACCTGTAGCCTCTGAAAATGGGACAGGGTATCTGCTTGGTTGGAATCATCTAGTGTTTTCTTTTTTTGGATGGGGGGTGGTCCTCGTTAGAATGTTCTGGGAAATTCAAAGAATATCTAGAAATAACAATCGATTTCTTAATTCATTCTTTTTGTGAAAGGAGATATCCTGGGACTTTGGTGTCCACCTGCTAAATACTCCATATACTTACTGTACAAATTCAAAAGTGGATGGAGGGACTTCCCTGGTGGTCCAATGGTTAAGAATCCGCCTTCCAATGCAGGGGACACGGATTCGATCCCTGGTCTGGGAGCTAAGGTCCCACATGCTGCAGGGCAATCCCGTGTGCCACAACTACAGAGCCCACGAGCCACAACTACTGAGCCTGCGTGCTCTGGAGCCCGTGCACCACAACTAGAGAGAAGTCCACACGCTGCAACAACAATCCCGTGTGCCGCAACTAAGACCCAACGCAGCCAGATAAATAAATGAATATTTTTTTAAAAAGTGGATGGAATAAGTGACACTTATGTCTTCTTGAAAGTCTGGTGGACATGCCTCAAAATTCTGTAAGAAACTTTTAGCTTAAACTCAGGATACTCAAAGCCAAGCAAATTCCTGGACTAGTGAATCTGTGAGATTTATGAGTTATTAAGGATGTGGAAGTGAAGTGAGGGGCATAGAGCTTTTAAGCACATGTTTAAGAAATAATCTGGTTAAGCCAGTGGTGTTAACTTTTTTGATCTTTCACCTTTATAAGTAAAAGTAATTTGATCATGCAACCTTAATATATCCAAAACTTTTAAAATTTATACTTAGATGACCCTCCAAATGTAGCATATGCATTATAACATACACTCAACATGGAAACTTTTAAAAAGGTGAACCATAAATAATTATAAAGCAGAATTTATCATCTTTTCTTCCCTCAATGGCAGTAAATCATCTTGCTCACCCTACTCTGGAGACTACTGCTTGAAACTCCCCCATCACTAGTTCACATCTGTAAGCCTTGGCTTGGTCCTCAGGAGTGATCACAGATGTCATTCACATAATAAAGACAGAGGCAAACAAGAAAACCCAAACGCGTATACAGGTCTCAGCCCAAAGTTGTAGGTAACACAGGCCTCAGCCAGATGCAGATGGGAGTAACTGCTTTACCTACTTCAGCAGGTACTGAAGTCACAGTCAGAAGATCTGGACTGGAATTTCAGCTGTTATGTCATTATGATATTGGTGTTCATTCGACAAATATTTATTAAACTATCACTATGCGCCAGACACTGAATCAGGTGTTGGGAAACAAGAGACCTATGGTCCTGTTATTGTAGGCCAAGTATTTAATCTCTGAGCCTCAGAATCTTGATACTGGAAAGCAATTATAAGATACATCACACGATCCACCTACTCACATTATAATGCATTTGGGAATTATTTTAATGTGCTTTGCAGCTATTATTTGTGTTACCAAAGTTATTAACTGCTTCTAAGTGTATGTTGATTTCTTGGCTACTTGTCCTTGGAAACAGCTTAGAGTTTATAGATTAATCAAGACCTACCCTTGTGAGCTCATCAATAATGTTCTGCTGTTCAATGACCTGAAGTTTTAGAAACTCTGTCTCTTGTTCTTCATTAGCTTGATCGAGGTCATTCAGAGATTTTAATTTCTTCAAGGGTGGATGAGATGTAATTTTTTCTCTCTGGGTTGAAAAAAAAAAAGAAAATGCAGGTGGAGACTTTGAAAATCCCAAACGTTAGTGGTTAACATAAAATATCTGTAGAAACTTTATGAGGCTACAGCTAAATGTGAAAATGGCCCAGCTTCAATACACACACACACACCAACTAACACCCTCAAGTACATTTTGTCTTCTGTAATAGGTGGAAATCACTGGGAATGTCTGAAGATCTCTACAGCAGGACGGGAAGTCTGTGAAGGAGTACGTTAGCACGTCACCTCTATATATAATGAAAATGATGGCATCTGTTCTCAGTTACTATGCAAGATCTCAGGAGATGTGGGGTACCCACTCTACAGTTCCACAAAGTGCACGTTAGTGAAATTCTTGGAAGGAGGTTTCTATTTTTTTAATTTTATTAATTTTTAAAAAAGTTTTATTGACGTTTAGTTGATTTACAATGTTGTGTTAATTTCTGCTGTATAGCAAAGTGACTCAGTTATACATATATATATATTCTTTTTCATATTCTTTTCCATTCTGGAATATCACAGGATATTGAAGATAGTTCCCTGTGCTATACAGTAGGACCTTGTTTATCTTGGAAGGAGGTTTCTGTGGCTGAGGAGCTAGGTTGAAACTCTGCTTCTCTATTTTGGAGCTTTTGGAGAGTGTACAGATTCCTGGAAGTGCTCTCATCATTCTGCAAAATTTAGAAACCCCACAAAATTCAAAGCCAGCAACCTTCTCTTGATTTCTTCCTTATGTGTTCCTTGCTTACATAAGGGAAAAATCTAAGCTTTCACAAATAGCATTGTATTTTAAAAATAAACTGGGAAAGACCAGGAAGTCAGGTTAACAGTGTAATAAAAGGAAAGAAGCTGCAGTTTTGCAGAGTCTGTGGTACACACCATTTCTGAATTTTCCTTGGTAACGGCTTTTAGTTTCTCTTCCATGCGCTGCAAAGACACCACCAGTTCATCGTTTCTCTTGGCGAGGCACTTGTTCCTTTCCAGAAGAGGTTTACATTGTTTTTCGGTTTCCCGCACGCGTTTTAACTGGGAAGACATAAGACAATGTGTCCCTCGTGTTTAGAGGCTGAAAATGACTTCATTATACCAAGAGCCACCAAAAAGAATGTAAAATGTAAGGCACAGAGCATGATATTTTAAACACAAGCATCCAAAAATGACGTAAAAAATCCCTAATACTAATAAGAAAATGAACGCGCAAGAGGAAATGGGCAAAAGACAAAGGGCAAATCACACAGGATACCCAAAAGGCCAATAGATATTTGAAAAGTTACTCCACCTCATTAGTGAGAAGGAAAATAAAAATGAAAATCCTACAATAAGAATATACCTCACACCCACCAAAATGACTAAAATGACCAATTAACTTTGCATGTTGACAAAGACATGGAGAAACTACAACTCTCATACATTGTTGGGGGAAATGTGGCTATTAAGACAACTGTGGAAAACTGGTAGCAACTGCTGAACCTGACTGCATGCATACTCTATGATCCAGTTATTCTGTTCCTTAGTATATTCCCCCCAGACATGAGCACATTTTCTCACCAGGACATGTAGCAGCACCATTAACAGCTATAAATTGTTATGAAACAACATTAATGTCCATTAACAATAGATGAATATATATATATATTTATCATATAATTGTATATACATATCATATATTGTTTATACTTTTACAATAAATATATAATTATATCATATATAATTGAATATGATAGAAAGTGAAAATGAATGAATTCTACATGCAACACAGTGGATGACTCTCACCAATGGAATGCTGAGCAAAAAAGCCCGACACAAAGGAGTAATTCTCATATGATTCCATTTACAACACATTTTGTTGTTGTTGGTTGGGCCGCACGGCTTGCGGGAATCTTAGTTCCCCAACCAGAGACTGAACCCAGGCCCCAGTAATCAAAGTGCCGAGCCCTAACCACTGGACCGCCAGGGAATTCCCTACAACACGTTTTAAAAATGGCGATAGACATCTGTAGTGAGAGAATTCAGTATAGTGGTTAACTTTAGAAGGATGGTGATTGAAAGAGGTCACACAAAGGGGAAGTTCTGAGATGCTGGTAATCTTCCACTTATTCACCTGGGTAGTGGTTATATGGGTGCTTCGCCCATAATATGCTTCACTGGGGCATATTTACTGAGCCATACCTTTATTATTTGTGCACTTTTCTTTACTGTGCTATACTTCTATAACATCGTATATACTACTATAACAAAATGTTTAAAAAATAATAAAATAAAAAAAATTTGCTTAGAACTCACCAATTCATTTCGTTCATCTCCAAGCAAGGTATTCCTGTCTTCTAATTTTCTTATAGTGGCGTTCAACTCAGCTATTCTCTTTTGATTTCTTCGCAAATCCTACACATGAAAATTAAAATTATTATTTCTTCAATAATACTTTTCACAAAATTTTAGAATACTGCTCATAAAAGTAATAGGCTTGGTTCCTTTCATTTGGCTCATGAGTTGAGAGTAAAATGTTCTCTTATTCAGAGAAGAGTAAATATTTACCCTATTCCAATCCCCAATATTCTCTG
The DNA here is from genome assembly GCF_949987515.2 of Delphinus delphis. NCBI lineage: Eukaryota > Metazoa > Chordata > Mammalia > Artiodactyla > Delphinidae > Delphinus > Delphinus delphis. The sequence continues at coordinate 49,556,242 of NC_082685.1, read as the reverse complement.
CTTGGGTTTAAGATCAAGCCTGTTTGAAGTTGTAAATGAATTCCATGTGGCAGATACTCCCTGGAGCCCTGGCTCCTGGCAAAGGAAGTGGTAGATGGTTGGATCAGTTTATGAGATCTGTGAGCTGTGAGACCAAGGTCACTTTGTGATTACATGAGGTTCATGGTTACATGAGGTTCATCCCTTGTGTCATGGCTGCACATTGCTTCCCAAAGCCTAGACAGATGTCCTGCTATTACTCTTAGCCAAAGAGAGGATAGAGCAGGATAGAGGGATGGGATTTGCAAATTCCTGCATACCCCGGAGAAAAAGGTCAGACTCAGAAGGCTGGTGCATTACTTTCATGTATAGAAGACAGTAGATTATAGGATAAACTTCGCTGGTAGATTCTGCTCAGATCAGTTGGCTTCCCCACTGGCATAATAGTCATGGAATCACTTTACACGCAGCAGTCATAGATTAAGTCTGTGCTCTAGAGTCCATAGGACATATATACTTGCAATTCCATTATCATCTTACATTTTGATAGTGCTGTACTGTTGGCAAAGCAGTTTCACACACTATTCCTTGATTCACAATATCCTAAAGGATTCAGCAGAACCGGTAAGATTCAGGGAGGTCGTAAGTTGTTCAAGGTCTATACTAATATGTATTGGATGCTGTGTGCCAGACACTATGTTCTATATTTACATATCTTTTCTTCTAAACCTTAGACCAGCTCTGTGGAGTACCACTATTGCCTCTATTTTACAGATGAGGAAACTCTGAGCAGTCAAAGGATCTGCCTAAGGTCACACAGCAAACAGCAGATCCAGGATTTAAACTAAAGGGTGTGACTCTAGAGCTCATTCTCTTGACAATTTTACTACACTGCAGCTAAGTGTCAGTGACAGAACTAACTTACATCTGCTGAATCCTAGTTCAGTATTCTTTCCGCCACCTACTGGGATATATGTATATATATATATATATATATATACACATATATTCATAAATTATTTATTAGTCAGTTCTAAGTACTACTTTGGAACCTACCTCTGTTCCTAAAAAATACATTGTCATCTTTTTTAGCGCTAAATAATTTGCAAGGTATAAGATATGAAAGTAAACTATATACAAGCTGATTTCTATCACTAAACTTCTGAAAATAATTTCTCATATAAAATGAGGAAACTCCAGGAAAATAAGTGTCAAACAATCAGACTTGAAGCTTTCAGGTGACGATTATAAATGGTTTAGTCTTTTACACAGTTATACATTTTGACCCCTGTACATGATAACCATTTTTACCAATTTTCAACTCAATTGTTCACACAAGGGAAAATGACCAGTCTTGGCAAGAGGCAAAGTATTTTCATCTAATTTATGATTCTTATAATATGCTGATGTTTGGACAGGTATCACGGCTAGAAAAATTCTATGAAGGATTTTAAAAGATATGTAATTCTCTTGTGATCAGCTAATGCAGTACAGACCACTTTGTTGTCTATGAGTTTAGAAAACTCTGCTCCCAAGGTACTTGCTTGTTTTATAGTAGGAGGTGGAATTGATTGCTCTGTAGTAAACAGGAAAAGAGCTTAAGTGAAAAGTAAAACTTAGGCGCTAAATAAAAGATGACTCCTGAGTTTTTAACTTCAACTTGAATAGACTTACAGGACTGCTGCAGTGTTCAGAGCCATCTCCTGCCCTTCCCGGAATTTCTCGTTTTGGACTGCTCATGTTACATTCAGCCTCCTTGACCAGAAAGAGCTGTTCATCCAAAGCCTCCTTCTGCAGTTGGAGTTTCTGTACATAGCCTGTTTGGGTCTCCAGTTCCTTTTCCAGGGAAAAGATGATCCTGTCCTTGGCTTTGATTTCATCCATCTGAATTAAATGACACCCATGACATTTTATTTAACAATGCTGCAAAGAAATGCATTTTTACAATGGTATGAGCTTAACTTTTGTTCTGCTGATTGATATAGAGAAAAAAATCATGAATATGACAAGTATACTGAATTCAGGAGTCAGACAAGGCAAGAATAGGTAATGAACAGCCATCCTAGACTAATTAGGTGTCAAGGAGGGTAATTTTTTCTCTCTAGTATATCCTATGTAGGTGCTGTGATTCAATATATTGTTTGAAACAGTCTGGTTTGGTTGGATATGGAAAGCAAAAGTTAACTTTAAAACAGGGCATTAGTGTTAATAAGGACAGATGCTAAATATTCTACTACAATGTTTCCCAGGACAATGTGTGATGTTACCTCCTGTTTGGGGGAATGACTTTTGAGTTCAGTTTAAATAGCAGTAACAACTATGAACAGGTCATTTGTAACTGAAGAAGCTACAGTATTTCCAGTAGCCTCATCATTTCCTAAGGCCAATATGTTTGCATTCAAGTGGTGAATTTGTCCTTCCATGGTTCATGTTGTATGGTTCTTTCCATTCCTATCCATTTTTCAGAGCAGCCAGTTCTTAGCAACCATTTTACTATTATAGTCAGAAAATCATGGTTGGGACAAGAACTGGAATAGAAAATACCTGGTAGTATTAGTTACTATTTTCCCACCTATATCTGTGGGATATATTTATTGATCCCAACACTCATTTTTGTTAAGCCTGGGCATGGCCTCAGAAATACTTCTCAACTAAAGGCCAAAAGCATTTGATACCAATTGATCAGAGTTCCACTGGACTGAAAACTTTTTGCCATCCCTGGGTGAGGGCTAGTGAAGTTAATATCTATAAACAATCTCTGAAGAAAGCACAGCCATTAGGTAAAACCTTTCTTCTCATTTCATTATATTCCATGAGAATCTTAAAAATGGAAATAGAATAGACACATTTAATGCAAACAATAGTATACTGTTCTCCTCTTTATAAAAATGTCTCCTTATATATAACAAATCACTTGGTATAAATCTTTCTTTGCTGTGTTCCTAAGACCAAAATACATATTTATATATATTTGGAACAGAAACTGTATTATACAATCACATCTTCCCACATGTAACTCTCTGTGAGCTACTGCCTCCAAGTCACAGGATAAAATTTTAGATCATTTTTGGGAGGCCATGGTGCTGTGACATCATCTGATAACTTGGCAAGTAATCAAACGCTGTCCTGTTAATTTGGGAGTAAAAGCATTGTCTTCATTTTATCTCCTTGCAGGAAACTTGAGTCCAGTGTTGCTCTTATCTAAGTAGCACGTTCCTTTGTTAGATCTGTCATCTATGGTTTATTTCCAGTTTACCGTAGCTCCAGATCTGCATGCTCTTACTTGGTTCTTAAGTACCCTACATAACTGAACTGGCTGGGAAATCACCCCATTACACCCATATAATCAGCCTCATCATTATAACTGAAATTTATTGATCTTTTTCTACATTCAAGGCATTCAGGGCCTTACATACCTTGTCTAATTTTATAACAATCCTATTATATAGGTTCTGTTATCACCATTTCACAGGTGACGACTGAGGACCCAAAGGGTTAAGAACTTGTTCATGGTCATATGGCTAATAAATGATGAAGACTGATTTAATATACAGTCTTATGACCCTAGAGCCCATTCTATTTGGCCCTATGCTATACTTATGCCAAGGTTATCCTTCCAGCATTTTCCCAAAGTGGTTTTCTGTAGACTATCCAGTACCTAGTGTCAAGCAGTCTCTATTGCATGCTGGTTATAAATATGGACTCTGGTTTCAGAATACTGAAAATCTTCCAAATTTCTAATTAGATGGGTACATACCAGAATTCCCTGGGAAAATTTTCTACACAGAATAGCTCCCATTTCTCTCCTTTTCAGTTCCAAAAATAAAACTGGGTGTTGCAGTAAGAACAGGATTAGAAGGAAAAAATGAAGTGCATCTGTATTAATGAAAAAGTTTCCCCTGTTTCTCTGTTTGTACCCAATTTTTGAACCAATCTTCAGACAGATTAGATTTTACATTGTTATTAAGAGGGATTTCAAGTCTGCTTCTGCAATGTGCTGGTGAAAGGAAATCATGGAAGAAATTGCAGACCAACAGGTAGATATATGTGTAGATTTCACATTAAAAGCATCGACAAGCAAAAATATTTAATGTAAATATAATGTAAAAAATATTTAATGTAAAGCTTCCTTTTCATTTAAGATTTTACATTAAAAGCATCGACAAGCAAAAATATTTAATGTAAGCTTCCTTACCTACCTGCTGACTCCAGAGTTCACAGTCTTGATTCTTTCTTCATCAGCCATTGTTGTCTTAAAAACCAAAGGCAGGGCAGAGACCAATATTTCTGCACTGTGTTTGGTCTTTATTGTCAACCAATGCGATAGTATGAATTGCAGATAAAGAATTTGGAAAGTGTAGCAAAGGCAACATTTTACAGTCACACTGTATTGCAGTACAAAGAAAATCATATGTTTAGTTTTCTAAAATGTTCTACCATAACCATTTTTTACATAAAATTGAAATCCTAGAGATACTGTCTAAGACACATAATTGGAATTCTTAGAATATAAATGCTTAGACCTGGCACACACAAGAAGGAAGGTGTAGTTTTTCCTAAGAAAATATTTTTAGAGAAGCATAAAGTACACTCGAACAGGTGATAGTTAATATATAACCAAGATATAACTAATGCTAAACATTCTGAATATAGATGCATATAAATACTTCTAAGAGAAGGCCAATCTGCAACATTATAGCTTTCACACAATAATTCTATTTGTTTTACTTTTAAGCATAGTGAGAGACTGACGTGGCTTTTGGTCATACATATTAAAAAGAAAGACTCAACTCAGTAGGGGTTGAAGGAAGTCTTGGAAATTTGTAATAGCAAATAAGCTATTTAGGAATGACATCCAATTTAAGAATTATAATGGCCCCTATTTTGAGTGGCCTCTGTTTATTCTGGGAAAGAAGATCTCTTTGTAAAATGACTAGGGGTTTTATAGCTCTATTTCTTGCTTTCAGACACGGTTCCTGGAGAGAAGACAGGTGAATCCCAGAGGATGTTCCCAGTGGCTGCCATTTTCAGACACCTTGAAAGCCAAAGAAACTTCCCTTTCCCCGGTAAAAACCCCCAAACATTTTATAAATGGAAAGCCTACAAAACATGCTGATTTTGGAAGAGTTCATAATTCAGAACATTTCCATGGACATCCAAGAAAACAGGAGTCATTAAACCCATACTCTCCATACATGTGGGGCTGGAAGAATCCAGTTTCCATGAGAAAGGTGACTCCAAAATCTTTTACCTTTTACAATGCCAATTTTGGCCTGGGCGCATCTACTTATCTATTGACCTATCTTGCATCTTGGCCATAGCACTAGACAGAAGGAGGGTACTGTTTACAATCCTCTCATGAAAGACACCTTTCATGAAAAAGACACCTTTCATGAAAAAGCAAACCCCAAAGCACTCTGAAGCCTGGAAAGAGAATGGTTCTGCCCTGGGTTACTAACCAGCCTCCGAATATCCCGCTCCGACTCCCACTTGATCTTGGAGATGGCTTCTTGGTGGGACTGATGCTCACTCCTGAGGTCCCCAGCCTTGATTTTATCCGCTTGGATCATATTGCTTAGCGCCTCATCCACCTGCTTCTTGGCCGTTTTCAGGTCCGCAATTTCCTGTAAGAGCTTAAGGCGCTCTGCATCAAACAGTTTCCGGGCCTCCTCGCGGGCCTCGATGGTGAGCGCTGTCCTTACTTTGTCGCTGCTGCCGTCCCGGAGCGCACACAGCGCCGACTTGAGCCTCTGGATCTCCCCGTCCCGCACCTTCACCGTCCGGGCCATTTCCTGCTCGTGCTGCTTGATGAGATTCTCCCGCACGGCCTGCAGCTCCTTCATCTTCTCCTCGTGGAGCTTGGTTTTGAGTTCGGTCACCAGGACCGTGTGCTTGCGCTGCTCCAGCTCACGGATCCTCTTGGCTTCTTGAGTTTTCTCTCTTTCGAGTTTAGATACCTGAAGGCAGAGAGGTGAAAGGATGAAAAGAGGTGAGCCTCATCAAAAAGGTGTGCTCCTAGGCAGGACTGGCAGCTCAGGCCCCTGAGATCTCTTAATGCCTCATCTCTTTTCAAGTTCCAGCCCCCTGTGGAAGGAGCGAGGGGAACCACAGGCCTTTTAATGCTGGGAATGCAGTGGGAAAGGAGGAAATACCCGAGGGTGCTTACATTACTTTGTTCAGAAAAATAGTTGATGTTCTGGGGCCTTACTGTTCTGTGTGGTCTGCAGACAAGCAGCACAGCCATCACCCAGGGGCCTGTCAGAAATGCAGGGGCTCCATCCCAGACCTACGAATCAGAGCCTGCAGTGTAACAAATCCCCAGGTGACTGGTGTACACATTAAAATTAGGAAGCGGTACTATAATAGTCTTCACCCTGGTGAGGAGTTCAAAACAGATCACCTGGAGAGCTTTCGAGACTACACATCCCTAACAAGGTCCAAACTGATAAATGTGGGTGTACCGGGACACCCAGGTTGGTCCATAGTTCAATATTATGATCAGGCTAATAAATTGGTGCCTAAAGTGATAGTATAAAATATTCTTCCGCCCCTTTTTTTGGAAGAGAAGCTAATTGCTGCTAAGGGGGAGGTGAGAAATGAAGACAGTTGATATGTCCTCAACCTTACCTTTCTTACTATGGCAACTTGGTTCCACCCCCAAAATTATTACAGGCACACACACACCAGCCCAAAACCCTGCAGTGCAGGGCCCTGTGCTAAAGGCGTTCAGTGGCTGTTGTTATTTCTGCTACATGGGTGTCTGCATCCTTCACTACCCCGTGCTTTTATCTCCCTCTCTCTCCCACCTAAGCCAACACTCCAAGGAATTTAATAAAGTACTCCTTTTCAAATTTTCATCTGTCAGGTATTCTGGTTTAAAAAATTCTCCTGTGTTTCGTACTATTTCTAATGATAATATAGGTCTCTTCATAGATTAGCAATGGCACTACCTTAATTTGTCTGTGAGTCCATCTCTGATTCAGTAGATCAGGGTAGGGCCCCAGCATCTGTAGCTTAAAAAAGACTCACCAGGCTCTTGTACTGTTCTCCTTCCCCCTCCTCATCTCTGCTGCCTGCCTTTGTTCCTCTGTCTCTGTTGTTTGCACATACACCACACACACACATACACCCACACAGTAACCTGGAAAAAAGGAAGAACTGGGCAGCCCCAGGAGTAATATCTAGGTGAGTGATACTGAGTCTCTGCCATTTGTAAAACTAGAACGTTTCATAAAATAATTAAGAGCCCTTCCAGCTGAAAAATGTTAAGATCCAAATTCCTTATTGAAACCATTGTAATTATAATGTAAAGTGTCTGAGATTTCACTTACCTTAACAGTTTACCTACCTTTAGCTAGAACAGGATTTTCTAAGTCCACATGGCATTTAATGAACATTTTATTTTAAAGGCACAGCAATTATTCCCATGTAGGTTATTCTAAAAGAACTCAGGGCACAAGGAGACTTGGCAAAATATGCAGCCAGGCATCCCCAAATGACTGTCCTTGGGTCTTGCCTCCAGCCTAGGCTCAGGTCCCCTCCCGGATGCCCTTTAGTTCATATGTTCTAGAGCTGTGCTGTCCCATGCGGTGGCCACTAGCCACACTGAGCACTTGCAATATTGAAAATCTGAATTGAGCCCTGCCCTAAGTGTAAAATACATACCCGATTTTGAAGACTTAGTATGAGGTAAACATTAATATCTCATTAATAATTTTTACATTGATTACATGTTGAAACTATAATACTTTGGATAAATTAGGTAAAATAAAGTATATTATTAAAATTAATGCTGTTTAGTTTTACTTTTTAAAATTGTGGTTATAAGAAATTTTAAAATCACATATGTGGCTTGCGTTTGTGGCACATATTATGTTTCTTTTGGACAGCATTGCTCCAGAGTTCTTGGAGGTTCATTTAATGAACCGAGCTTTCTTCACACTGCTGCTGACATTCTCTTAGTAAAGTCCTGTTATGATCTGATTTATGTGCCAGGACTCCTTTCTGTCGGGGAATAAAATCCCAACACTTCAGCTGCATCTTTCAGCTCTCAGAAGACTTGGTTGGACTTCCAGCTCCCATTTCCACTCCTCACTCTACCTCTCCAGGCACGGGGGATTATCCTGTTTTCTGCACATGCCCTACATCGCTGTACCTGTGTGCCTACCTGAGATTCTTCTTCCTGACCTGCCCTTCCCTCAGCTCCTTTTGGGATCCTTTCATTCCTCATGACCCAACTAAATGTCACCCTCTCTGATCATGACACCCCAATCACCCAGGACCAAGCTTATTTCTCCTGCATTTGTCTTCTCAGTGCAGTTTGCTAATACCTCCTTACTGGTCTCTTCCACATTTTTCTTTATGCTGTATTTTTTTTACATACTTGTCTGTCCTCACCACCTCCTCTCCTACCTCACCTCAGACTGGAAACTCCTAGAAGGCTGCCAGTGAGCCTTGTTCATCTTTGTCTACCAATTGGTTGTCAGCACAACACATGATAAGAAGACAAAGCGTACGTGTGGAATTAAAGAATGTAAGCCAATATGTTTCCCTGGCTAGCCTCGTAACCAGAGGCAGGAATAATATATCCTGTCAACGATTTAGAGAACGAACATAGGCTTGCACTGTTACCCAGAGCAGCCCTCATCCATCCCTTCCCTGTATAAAACAAAAAAAACCCTAACATATAATGTTTGCCTGTCCTCTGTTTGATGCTTCTCTCAGTTCTTCAGTGATGAAAACCTAAATCTAACTTCCCATTTTTCTACAATGAACTGAAGAAGTATCTTCTAGACCATGAGTGGGCAAACAACAGCTCATAGGCCAAATCTTTCCTGCCCCACCCCCAGTCTTTGTTAATAAAGTTTTATTGGAACACAACCAGGCCCATCCATTTCCATATTGCCTATGGCTGCTTTCACGCTACAATGAAGTTGAGTAGTTTCACAGAGACTGTCTGGCCCACAAAGCCTAAAATATTTACTGTTTTGCCCTTCACAGAAAATGTTTGCTGATTCTTCTTTTAGATAACGCACGTTTTGACATAAGAGGCCTTATTTTTCACTGATTTAGAAACTCTGTAATTTATCTTCCATCTAGGACCTTGGGGAAATTAACTTTAGCTTGAGTGATACGAAACGGGATCATCTTCAATTTCAGCAGGACGTATTTATGTTCCTTAGGCATTTGGAACAGTATCATGACCATTAAGAGCTGATAGGTAACAAGTTACTAAGGGAATTTTAGCAACTCTTCCTAAAACAATAAAACGTTGTAGTAAAAATGGATAAAGGGTAATGAATTCTGGGTTTGTATTTTGATTTCATCATCTGCTGTCTCTAAGAAGGTTGCTTTATTCTGAGGATCTTTGATTACAATTTTAAAAATACCTGTAAAAGAATTATTTTTAGGATTAAATTAGATAGTGAATGGGAAAGTAGCTTGAACTGTAAAGTACTATAAAATGTAAGGTAATGATATTATTATTGGATATGAGGAGATACTCTTGATCTAAAATTATTTGTCAAATTCTCTGCAGGTGCATTAGATTGTACCACTTTGTGATTCTGTAATTTCTCTCAAATTTATTTATAAACACTAATCTTTTGTGTGTAGACTGGAGAGGAAATGAATGAAAAAGAAAAAAAAAAGTGAAAATACAGGTATATGGGAAATATATTCCAGCATGAAGACAAAACTAACACTGGCCTTTTTGTCTATCACATAAAAGGGATCCATAGAACTCAAAGAAAATTCAAAGGTATTGAATTACATTTGGCATTTTTTATGTCTGCTTATTTTGGTTGTCATGGAAACTGTCATTTTTGGCAGGATTTCTAGGTATGATTTTTTTAGGCTTGGGAGAAGAGTTTCACTGTGAAGGAGATACAAAGAATGTGACTGACATCTGGGAGGAAAAAAGAACCAATAGAAATTCTGTAGTAAAATCATTTTCTGAAAATTATTTGCAGCTTAGATGGCACCACTAAGGAAATAGATCTTAATATCTTAATGTAAATCATGAGAATGAGTATACGAAAAGATGAAGAACTACCCCTGAGTAACTGAAAAAATGTGAAGATGATAATACTTTGAAATGGAAAAAATTATTTATTAATTGGAGAGAGAATCAATTTTGTTAGTGGAAATGTTTTATGGAGAAAAATTTCAGCTCGATCACATAAATAGTAAGCATTTATTGAGGGTTTAATTTACTATGTATGAGGCGATTTTTTAAAGGCTTTACACCTATCAGTACATTTAACCTCCTAGACAGCTCTATGATGTAGCTAGTATTTGTTGCACCTGAATTTCTGATGAGAAAAATGGGGAACAGGCTCTACATAAGCACAACATAAAGAAGGCTGATCAGAGTCCAGTGTGGGCCAGGAGCCAGGTCAGGTCAGATCCCAGGTCTCCTAGTTTGCTCTGAAACCTTGGGCAAGCTGGGGCCCCTGACTCAGCCTCAGTCTCACGTGTAAACTAGAATTGGTGATATCCTTCTCATATGATTGTTGCGAGGACTGACTTCCATAATGTAGCAAAAGTCCTTTGGAAAGGCTGGAACACATGGGAGGTTAATACTTATTAATACATGGTAGATACTAGATATTAATTTTGATGAACATTATAGCATATATTAACATTATATCATGCAATGATATACTAATACCAACAAAACCATAAATCTAAATACCCATATTATGGTAGTAAGACGAATGTTACGATTATTACATTATCAAGACCATAGCAACGATTTTCCTAATAGAAAGAGATGTTCAAAGATAACATTTTCCTCAAGATGTCTTGAGTTCCCTGGTGGCATCTAATCTTAACTGGGAAGATACCTGGATTATGTGTACGAAGGACTGGGGGGTGGGGTGGGACAGGGCCAGGGGGTGAGCACTGAACAGAGCTTTGAATGGTACACTTCCCATATCCCTTTTACCCCAGAGGTGTTTTCCAAAAAGTAAAATAAAATAAATAAAGATCATTAGGAAAATTTAATCCGGCTGGGGAAAGCTTCCACTATGACAGAAGGAAGAAAATTCATGACTAGCCCTCCCAGGCCTCACATTATAATTTCTTCTTCTGTCTTCATTCTGTTCTGGCCTTTGAAAAATGCCACTGTAAGTTCTGCCAAGATAAAGAGGGTGGTGTTTGAGCTTTAATGTGACCTTAGAAATCTAGGATTAAACATTGGACAGCCTGTCGAAGATAAGGAGAATTGAGAGGTTATCAAGACAAGACAAGTTAGCAAAAGGTTCAGCTTGGATTATCTGCATCGGATGTTGCTGGAGATCTAAACTCATGGTAGGCAGGCAGGGATTTTCACGGGCACTGAGTAACTCTCCAACAGGAGATGTGAAGAGGGAAAGGCTGCCGCCACAGGAACGTGACCCATAAGGGAGATTTTTTATACAGCCTGGGGAAGTAATAAAAGCTTCTCTCTTTCCATTTCTTGCTTTTAGCTACTTAGGCTTCCTGAAAATAAAACTAAATTTGCAGAAAGCAAGAAATACTGGATGCCCAGTGTGGTCCCTGAACCTGGAAGCTCTAGAGTACTAGCCTGAGGATAGAGAAGGTTGGCTGGTTTTCTGAGAGTGCCCTGGAGGCAACAGAGCGCGGTGGAATAAGACAGCATTACCTTGATCACCGCCTTGGAGAAGATGGGAATTCCCATTTTGGCTGCTCTACTAGTTGTGTCCCTGGGAGCAAATGAGTTACATGGTTAGAACCCATTTTCTTTCTCAGTGAAATCAGAATAGTATCGCATGCTGCCTTTGTCCCAGGCTCTCTGTGAGGACTGCTTTGTAGGCTGAAGGGCTGTCCAAGGTGGCAACTGCTGTCTGGAGCCGACTCCTCCCAGAGCCTGCATCCCAGGCCGGTTGCCCCCCTGCCCCTACCCTTGGAGCCCTGTCCTCTGCTCCTGCTTCATCCCCTCTGTGCTTGTGGGGTTCACCCTAGCTGCAGGCTGCCTCTGAGGGAGAAGACCAAACCCTGGGGAATCGGGTGGGTGGATTTCACATCTCACAGCAATCCCTGGTGTGCTTACACACCCTGATCAGCGGATCATGGTGTCCAAGGAGCAGACAGACAGGGAAATACCATGGCTTAATGGCTCAGTGCTGCTCTAAGAAAAACAGACCTGGGTGGAAATACTTTCTCCACCCAGGCTTGGGGATGCCCACCTAAATAAATACTATAATGTACTTATCCCTTGGGGTGGTTGGGAATGTTTTAAAAAGAACCATGGAAATTCATTCAACAAGTAGGACATGTCTCCTACATGCCCGGCAGCACTGCAAGCTCTGGGGATACCTTACTTAGGGGATCCCTTAAGCAGACATGGTCTCTTACCCATAGAAGCATATATTTCATTGGGGTGGGGGCAGCAGGCAATAAACAAGCAAATAAACGAATAACATAACTTCAGACAGTACAGAGCCCGGTGATTAAAGTATTACAGGGCGATGTGACAGAGTACATGGAACTAGGGGAACAGTGTCATCTAACTCGGTGGTCAGGGAAGGGTCCCGAAGAGCTAAAGCAGTTTCCTTTCCTAACCAATCTCGACCGTTTTGCAAGGACCTTAGCTCTTTTATGTTGTCTACAATCTGCTCGTTTTATAGATGCACAAGTGCAGGCCAGAAATGACAAGATCATCCAGCATAAAGACCTCACCCTGGGCTTCCCTGGTGGCGCAGGTGGTTAAGAATCCGCCTGCCAATGCATGGGACACAGGTTTGAGCCCTGGTCTGGGAAGATCCCACATGCTGCGGAGCAACTAAGCCCGTGTGCCACAACTACTGAGCCTGTGTTCTAGAGTCCACGAACCACAACTACTGAAGCCCATGTGCCTAGAGCCCGTGCTCCCCAACAAGAGAAGCCACTGCAATGAGAACCCTGTGCACCGCAACAGAGTAGCCCCCACTCGCCGCAACTAGAGAAAGCCTGTGCAGAGCAACGAAGACCCAACGCGGCCAAAAAAATAAGAAAATAATAAATAAATTAATTAACTAAAGAAAAAGACCCCGCCTTGTGTTCTTTCCTATCCACCACAGGCTCTTCACAGTTATATCCTCTTGGCCCTTATGCCTGGAGTCCAGTCAAAATGACCTACCTATCTGCATGGTTATTCCTATCAGCGATTGGCAAATCTTTTAGATAATTTCTACTCACCAGAAGTTGACTGTATCTAGTATTTTTGTTTCATTTCCCTGCAGTGGAAATGCAGGCATCTGTGGGAGAAGGATAGGGGTATGTTCCCACTCCCTCTCCCACTTTGTTTCTCCATTTGAAATTTTGCACAATAGTGTAAAGAAAAGTTCTTGCATCCTCTCTTCCTCTGCCTAAACTTTTCAGTATTTTCCAGACCTTCACATATTTTAAGCATAGGCTTTGCAAGACATGGAAACAACCTAAGTGTCCACTGATGTAAAATGGATAAAGAAAATGTGATATATCACACATACACACACACACACACACACACACACACACACACACAAAATATTATTCAGCCATAAAAAGGAAGGAAATTCTGTCATTTGCAACATTATGCCAAGTGAAATAAGTCAGACAGAGGAAGACAGATGCTGTGTGGAATCTAAAAAAAAAAAATTAGAGCTCATAGATACAGGGAACGGACTGGCGGTTGTGGCCAGAGGCAGGATGTAGGAGATGGGAGAAATGGGCGAGGGGGGTCAAAAGGTACAAACTTCCAGTTATACAATAAGTAAGTTCTGAGGATGTAATGTACAGCATGGCAACTATAGTTAACAATCCTGTTAACAATATTTGAAGGTTGCAAGGAGAGTATATCTTAGAGGTTCTGATCACAAGAAAACAAAACTTTGTAACTATGTGAGGTGACTGATACTGACTAGATTTATTGTGTAATCATTTCACAATTTATACATATATCAAATCATTATGTTGTATATCTAAAACAAATACAATGTGATATGTCAATTATATCTCAATAAAACTGGGGAAAAAACATATTTCAAAAAAGGAGCATTGGCTTGGGAGGAGAGAGAAGGGGAGTTAAAGACTCAGCTCTGTCACCGACTAGCATGTGACTCTGGGTGAATTGCTTAACCTCACCAAGCCTCGGTTTCCTCATCTGTAAAATGTGGATCACAACAATGCCCACCTCAGAGAATGGTAGTGAGGATGAAGTGAGATGACTGAATTATAACACAACATGTTTGACACTAACTCCTCAAAAAATAACACACTTAGGAAGTAAACATGACTATTATCCTATATGACAGATGAGGGAAGGAAGATGCAGAGGGATTTCATAACCTGCTCAGGGTCACTCAGGCGCTAAGGGAAAGAGCTGGGATTATGTCAGGAGGAAATGCAGTTCTTACGGTGTGGGACAGAGAGTAAACATTCAAAACAGTCCAGCATTTGTGACTCTGCTCTACTACAATGTGTTCTGCAAATGTCAATGGGATGATTTGTCTTTCTGGAAAAATGAGTAATGCCCCATTGCTCCAAAGGTTTCTGCTCTTTAACTAGTCCATTCCCCAGTGGCTAAACTGTCATTTTATCATCATAGCCTTGGAGCCAAACTGAGAGTGTGAATTCACATGTTGGCATTGTTCATATTCTCTCTCTTAAAGCTTGGGCCTTTGGAAACACAATCGTATTTATTTTAATAAAACTGCTTTATGGCTTGTTTGCCCTCTAAATTCCCTTTGCTCTTTGGGGAAAGCTGCTGACAGGCAGTGAGGCTTTGCTGTGGCCCCTGTGCTGGGATTGTAATTAAGGACCGCGGAGAGGGAGACTGGGGAGGGGGCAGCAGAGGGGACAATAGGGCAGTGCTTTTATTTCAGGGTCTGGCTTCTCGTCTCTTGTCAGAGGCAAGGGAGATTACCCCTGACCTGCTGGCTTAGACACCAGGGCCAGGCCCTGGATAAACAGGCAGGATAAACAGCTCTGTCCGTGGTCAAGAGTTACTCCTTTTAAAAGGCTTGAATGAAAAAAAAAAAAAAAAAAGCTTGAATGTGTGGAAAATGGCAGGGTGGGGTCTGTCGGGCCTCTGCCTCTTTAAAATCTCATGAGTTTGCTCTCTGTAAATCAGCAGCAGGTTATAGTTGCCGGTCTTTAGACGGATAGGTTTCTTCCCGTGAAGGTAGTTTGTCATTCTGTTGTTACTACAATTAAAGGACTCTGCCGGGCTTCCCTGGTGGCGCAGTGGTTGAGAGTCCGCTTGCCGATGCAGGGGACACGGGTTCGTGCCCCAGTCTGGGAGGATCCCACATGCCGCGGAGCGGCTGAGCCTGTGGGCCATGGCTACTGAGCCTGTGCGTCCGGAGCCTTGCTCCGCAACGGGAGAGGCCACAACAGTGAGAGGCCCATGTACCGCAAAAAAAAAAAGGAGTCTGCCTCCCTTGAAATGTTATGTTGCCCCAGGGAAAGTTAAAACCAATGAAATGTTTATAGGTTGTCAACCTGGAAGGAATCGTGGAGTGGAGTGTTTGTCAACATGAAGGCAGAGAGCCACCTCCATGGGGACTGTCTGGACTGTTTGCTGGAATTGCGGTCCTGAACCTTAACCCACCTACTTTATCACAATCCTTGGGTTGTGGGCCCAGGGATCTCAATTTTTAATAAGTTCCCTCAGGTTATTCTAACGCCCAGTGATGCTTGAGGGACACAGATATGGAGAAACAGATTCAGTCACTGAATTACAGATCGAGATACTGAAACACTGAAATTTGTCCCCAAGGAGAGATAAAGACAATATTCTGGTTTTCTGACTCTTACACAAAAGTTTTTGGGTTTTGTTTGTTTGTTTGTTTGTTTTCATTTCGGGACATCCCAGTCCTTTTAGCTTCGTGGAAACTATAATATCCTTCACAAACTTTACATTGGGGTCTGGTTATCCAAGGTCAAGGCTTAGCTGAGACGGGAGGCCAGGAGCTTTGGCCAATCCAAGCTTTATTATTGCTCAAACCAGGAGAAATAGATTTGGGTGAAAATAACTAATTAAAATGTAATAGCAACGTCAAGGAAGAAGAGGTAGATTAAAAAGAATAAGGATATCTGTTGGTTTGTGATCTATAGCTTGACCAAGAACGTTTCCTTACTACACAAGGCTCTATCTCTTTAAGGCAACTTTATGCTGACATGGCTGTCTCTAGTTTGCAAAAATGTCTTATGCCTGTCACATATTTCAAAATGCTTTCCTGTCCGTGACCTTGTTTGATATCCATACCACTCTAGTAAGATAAGTGTTAGCATATTCATTTAAGGGATGAGATTCAGAGAATTAAAGAGACTTTCTTAAGTCTAGATAGCAACTGACTCAAGCATACAGCATTTTAGAAGGGATATTACCATGCATTTTTTTTTCAAAGTTTGCTATGTGCCAGGCAGCTCTCTGAGCCTCTGACGTGAATTTTCTCATGTACTCCTCATGACTCCTTTTTGTACTTGTCTAACTTAAACCTCATCCCAGCTCAACAGGAAAACAGTATGTGACTGATGAAGAAGCTAAGGTATAGTGAAGAAATCACCTCTTGGTCATGTCATTCATCTACTCATTTAACAAATATATGTTGAGCTTTTCAGTTCTGGACATTTATTTAGGCTCTAGGAATAGAGACATAAGATGAGACTCTGTTGTCATAGAGATTACACTTGACTGGGGAGAGAGAACCACTAAACAAGTTGAATACATAAACATAGAAATTGCTCTGAGATGAATCAAGAAGAGGCAGGCCTTAAGCAGTATGTGGGCCCAGGAAGTGCTCTGTTTTGGACACTGTGGTCAGATGCTTGTACTAGGGCTGACACTTGAAGTTGGTGAGGAAGGAGCATGCCGCTGACTGGGGAAGAACAAGGGCAAAGGCCCAAATGTGATGGGCATATGTCTCCTGGTCCAGCGAAGAGGCTGAAGCAGAGTGATCTGGGGGACAGCAGTGGGAGATGGGTCTGGGAGACAGCTGGAGGGAGAGTCCTCAGTGGTGGGGAAAGTCCTGACTGAGAGGCAGGAAGCCGTTGCAGGGTTCTGAGCAGTGGAGTGACACCAGGGACACATCTGAGAAATGCCACAGGGGAAATGACTACAGAGGGCAAGGGTGGAACCTACCCAAGGCCGTATGCCTATGAAGTGTCCAGAGGTGTAGGTGGGGGCAGGTGTGGTCTCCATTTTTACATCTGGCCCCCTGGGGAGGCAGAGCTCAGCCCCACAGGCAGGTTTTTCTCATGTTCTGTGTATCCTGTGGTCAACTTCCTCCTGCCACACACAGGGAATCTCCCTCTGTCCAGGGGTTGTTGCCCTTTCTGGCAACCAGCAGACAGAGGCCCACTGAGGCAGGCCAGCGGGCAGAGCCGGCCCAGAGCCTCCCAGGCTGCAGCCTTGGGGAGCCCCACTCACCTTGGACTTCTCTTGATGTAGCTCTATCTGGATGTCTGTGAGCTTGGTCCTGAGGTCTTCGTTGGCAGCTTGAAGGGCGACAATGAGCGCCTCGGGCTTCTCGCCCTTATTTCGCCCTTTCTTGGACATTGTTCCTCTCTGAATGGAGTCTGTTGGTGTTTAATTCCTCTCAAGCAGGGGCTGCCATGTTACTGCTGCTTCTCCCGGGTGCGATGGCTCAGCAGCTACTGCGTGCTGCCCCTCGGGAAGGTCTCCTCAGCCGCTGTCCTAGAAGCCCTGGGAGAGGCAGAGACAGCAGTTACCGCTGTGACCAAGACCTGGGCCACGTGCCCGTCAGGCACTCAGCCCGAGCCGCCTGCACGAGCCTCCTCCCTAGGGCTCCTGTCCACTTGGTGCTTCAATTTAGGGCCGGCTTTCTAAAGGGCGAGTTTGGTCATGCCAACGCCCTGCTTAAAACCCTTCAAAGACCTATGAAGACATATATGAGTATACCTTTCACACCTCAGAGTGCTCCTTATGCCTGAACCTGCCCATTCTCCTAGCCTCACCTCCTCCACATCACTCACTTATACCCTGGCCGTAAGGAATGTCTTTTTCTGATTCTTCCTCTCTTCGCATAAGGACTTTTCATTTTTCTCCATCCTCTGCCCAGCCTGCTCACATGATCCTCCCCGTATCCTCATCCTCACACGCTGCCACACAGACAGGTTAGTCTGACTAACCTTTATGACTCCATCAGGTCTCAGCTGGCATATCAGTTCCTCCTCGAAGCCTCCCACCTTACCCCCAGGTTAATACATGCCCTTGTTATTCAAGTGCGGTCACCTCCATAATCTGTAAGCTTTGTAAGAGCAGGAATGTGTTGTTTGTATTTACAACTTGCTTCTCAGGGTCCATCACAAGACCTGGGACATACCAGGCACTTAATTAGTATTTGTGAAAGGAAGTCACCTATATGATGACCCATGGTCGCCCTACAGAGAGACCCAACTTTAAGAAAATCTGATATATAAAGATCTAGAATTATACAGTGGATAAACTGGGAGAAGTGGGGATTAATTATGCTGAGTTAATTGGGTCACTCACTTATTCATTTAGTCAATAGGCTTGTATATGTTGTGCTAAGTACAGTATGTTGAAATTGAAATTGTTAGCTTTCCAAGGCAAAAACAACAACAAACCTTTATCCCTATCTATCTATCTATCTTCATCATCATCACCATCATGTATCTGATAACTGCCTTAAAAAAATAAACACTAGTTGTTTCAAAAATATAGACTTCTCAAGAGAGAAGTAAGGAGTAAGGAGGGCTCCCTGAAGACGGTGGCATTGCCTGGAACTTGAGCAGTGGGTAGGATTGTAACAGGTAGAGAAACAGGTGAACCTTGGGTGAAGGAAACAGCAGGTGACAAGATACAGCAAAGAGAAAGCACAGTAACTATTCTCGGGGAAACGGGGGCCTGATTAGTTACAACCCAGGATATGGTTGGTGGGCATTAATGCTAGAAAGGTTGCCTGGAAATGATAGATTCTGGGAGACCTGGTATGCCATCCTTAGAATTATGGAATCTTTTATTTATTTATTTATTTTTCAGTAAGTAACAAGGAAGCTGTAGGAGCTCTTGGCAGGTAGATGCCCTGATACAGCAGTACTTTGGCATGGTTATTCTGGTGGCAGAGAGGGGAGAGAATGAAGGCAGGGAGACCAGATAGAAGGCTATTAAACTTGCCAAGGTGAAGGATGATGAAGGCCTAGTCAGAACAGTAGAAAGAGGAGAGAAAAAAGAGAGATGTATCTTGATTTACAAATTCTTAAATGTGTCATAGGAACAAGGAGGTAAGGAAAATATGAATACTAAACTGTTAAGAGTCCATGCAAAAAAAACATGACTAGATAAAGAAGATACTAGAGAGTTTCCCATGCAACCTTTCAGAAAATTGAGTATTGTGTACATCTAGGTGCTTCAGTCCAGAACTAAGGGGAATTCCTGCTGATGACCCATATGTTCTAGCAGCTGCTGCTCTACCAAGACCCCTGGTATTCAGCCTTGAGGACCATGCTGGGATCCTGGACTTTCTGCCATCTACCCATGAGCACTGGGGCCATGCCCTTTGGAGAGTGTCCCTAGGGAAAGGGGATAGGAAAAGGTTAGGAAGTTGGATCCGCCTGTCTCCAGCCGTCACGGACCTGTCCACCATATTCCACCCTCGGCTAGATGCTGGAGTTGTCCTTCATGCTTGTTTTGCGAATGTTGCGAAATCATTAAAGTGTATGGCTGGGAGACTTCTAAGTGGTTACCATTCTTTGCTTTTAGAACTGAAATGAATTCAACAAGCATTTATTGAAAATTTGTATGACAAACACCACTAGGCACAAAGATAAGTAAGACAGTACTTAACTCCAAGCAGGTTCTGGGTGAGTAAACTCACATGTATACAGTTGACAGGTTTCTCTTCCTCTAGTTGCTCTCTAGGTGTTGCTGGTCCCCAGGGCTTCGTCCAGGTTATCTCCACTGGCCCCACCTACAGGGTTATGACTCTCAGTGCTATATCCATAGCCCTGACCATTCCCCAAACCCCAGACTCATGTATTCAACTGCTTCCTTACCAAATCCACTTGGACATCCAATTGGTATCTCAAACCTAACTTAACTAATACAGAGGTCTTTTTTACTAGTTCCTCAAAAACCTTATCCTCCCCAAGTTTTCCCATATCAATAAACGGCACCAGCACATGCTCAGTTATTCCAGATCTAAGCTTAGAAATCATCCTTTTTTTTTTTTTTTTTTATCCCTTATTTCCCTTATCCGGTCCACTAGGAAGTCTGGTTTGTTTTACCTATAAAATATGTCTCACTTTGGTCAACTTCTCTCAAACCCCTATGGTGCTGTCACAACACAGAGGAAAGGACAGTTTGGGAAAAGCTTCCCAGTCACTTCCTGGCCATATCGTCATCTTGAACGAAGAATGGGCTTTTCTAACTGGAGATACTTAAATGGCAGAGGAAGGAACTTGAGAAAAACATGGAGCCACACAACTGATGTATGTAGAGAAGGTTGTGAACTGGGAGAAGAGAGACTGGGGTTAGATTTCACAGGCTCCTGAATAATTGATGATTAAATTTAATTCATAATGATTAGATTTCATTATGGAGAAATGGAGAAACATAGCAGCCTTTGCATATAAGTGTAATAATAATAAAAGCTTACAGTGACTGATTGCCATGAGCCTGTCATTGGATTTAGCAATTAAAATACTGCTCTCATCTAATGCTCACTAAACATAGTGGGGGAAATAAAATGATTCACAGAAAGATTAAGTAACTTGCCTAAGAGGACTGAGTGGAAAGCTGGTGAGGCCCAGATTCAAATCCAGGCAGTTTGAAACTGAGACCCAAGGTGTGTACCCTGGGCTAGCCTGCCTCATATTTGCGTTTTAGAAAGGTAGCTCCAGCAGTGTGATGGAGGATGAGTTACTAAGGAGGGAGAGACTGGAGGCAGGAAATTAGCAAGTCTGCTTCAATGGTCCAGGCGAGAAATAATGCAGCCCTGAATGAGGCCATGGCCGTGGGGATGAAAAAGGAGGTGGCAGCTCTGTCACACGGAGACTTTGATGGAATCATGTCCTACTTTTAAACATTACATGCTTCTGTCCCATTGTAAATAACGAGTACCAGCTCTCTGTCATTGCTTGCAGCAAGAATGTGCAAAGCAACAGCCATATTTTACATTTTAATTTATAATCCTTTCCAAAAAATATAAAATATGTGCCTGACTTCACATATTTTTAGTCTGGGAATTATTGTGAACTTCATCCCATAAAAGCTGGGAAAAAGAATAGGAGTAATAAATTAGACATGTTCAGGAGAGAAAAAAGCATCACAGGAATTTGAGGATGGAATCAATTTATAGATACCTTGAGGTAAGCAGCTGTTCATACGTATGGCCCTACATAGCCCTCTGTTGGAGAGCAACTTTCCAAAGTCTTTTCCAGTTGTGACGGGTGCCTGACAATCTCATGATTCTCATATATAATTTCACTAAAATGCTTCTGTTGCTTTGTGCTGCCCCCTCCCCGTTTTGGACAGCTTTATTGAGGTATAATTCACATATCATAAAATTCATAACTCAGTTTTTTAGCATATTTACAAGGTTGCACGACCATTACCACAATCCATTTTAGAACTTTTCATCATGCCAAAGAGAAAACCCATACCTGTCAGCAGTCATTTCCCATTGCCCACCAAACTCTCCCAACCCAGGCAATCACTAATTTACTTTTTCTCTCTACAGATTTGTCTATTCTGGATATTTTGTATAAATGGAATCATACAATATGTGGATTTTTTTTTTAATTAACTGGCTTCTTCTACTTCAAAAGAGTCACCCATAATACAGCATGTATCAATATTTCATTTCTTTTTATTGCGGAATAATATTCCATTGTATGGTTGAAACTGAATTTTATTTATCCCTTCATCAGTTGATGGGCACTTGTGCTGCCTTTCCTTAAGCAGTTTGAGGTCAGCCTTCAAGAAAGGCTGCCACATGCAGAGGGACACCACCCCTCAAAGGAGCGTGCTCCAGAGCATAAAGGAGAGCTTGAAGGGATCACTGCACACAGATGGAATGTTTCTGGGCCACCCTCAGAGCCCCTGTTGCTGATAACATCTGATGTAGCAGATGATCTGGAGGAGAGACAGAAGCCTTGTTCAACTAAGGGCCAATCCTGGTGGGGGTGGGTGGGCAGGGGGAGACGGCTTCATAACTTAAAAAAACTTGAAGGAATTTTAAGTGATCCCTAGGTTTCCAGCTCTTAGCTGAATGATGGTAGTGCTAGCCTCAGGCAATGCGGTGAGGTACCAAAGGTGAGAATTTTAGCTTATACTGTGGTCCTACCCTGTCCTTAATCGGATACCTCCCATAGCCACCGAGGCTGAATTTCTCTGCAACCAAGTCTCTGATAAAGATACCAGGAAATTTAGAGACAGGCTCTCAGGAGCAATTGCATTTTAAAATAAGGACCACTGCTTGAGAGCAAATCTTAATGTAGGAATATATTATCAATGGAAGAGTTATAGTCATCATTCATTCATTCATTCAGCAGACATTTATTGAGGAGGAAATACAGTGTAGTGTTAATTTCTCATTTAAGATTTTAAACTATTTCTATAAACAACTTTGTTAGGAAAAGAAAACTCAATTTTTTTTTTTTCTGTACACAGACCCACAAGAAAGATTCTGAGATCCATTATTTCCTCTTTGTATGGTAAGCAATCTTTGATATTCCAAAACCTTGGAGTGCTGGTCTATAATATTCTAGATCATCATAGCTTTTGTACAGATAATTATTATACTTCATCTACTTACTCACCTCATACTGTGACAGCTGAATACTACTACTACTGCTAATTATCATCATCATTATTATTATTGACCATTTACTACTGCCGGCCACTGGGCTAAGCTGTTTACATGCATTATATTTTTAATGCTCTGAGGTAGGAACACAAGTCATCTAGTCCAGTCTCAAATGTATGACTTATGAATACTTTTTATAGCTATCCCCACTGGGAGGGATTGCCATGTAAATAATGAACTGCAAGTTTGAAGATGTAACGAGTGCTGTAACAGGGAAGCAAACCAGGCACTACTGGAGCACAGAGGAGGAGACCCAATTCCCTGGGGGGGACTAGGGCTGCTTCTAACAGAAGGGATGGCTGAGCAGAGTCTTGAACGATGAGAGATGATTTGTCACGTGGTTGAGGAAATAAGGAAGAAGTGAATAAATGTTATATGAGAAGATTTCGTAAGAATTATGTATATGCCAAGACTATTGATTAACTCGAGTTGGGGGAGGATGGAGGAGGGAGAAGAGAGAATTTGGAAAGGGCTCATTTTTATATCTGATACTAAGCGCATCTCTATTCTTACACCTCATGTAAAACATTAAATTTGGGGGAGGAGGGTTCCACATGCTGAGCTGTAGACTAAAAAATTGTTTAATAATAGTGCTATTGAAATCTTTCTATATGTCAAACACAGTATTTACCGTTGCACATGTAGTCTCTCTCTAAAACATGTTCTTGATGTAGATATCATTTTCCCATTATGCAAGAGAAGACATTAAAAATTCTAAATCTGCCCAACTTTACACAGCTTGCATGTCTATGAGCCATTCATTGATTCAGTTGTTTCTTGACAGCCCATGATATGTCTGTCAAAGTTTAAAATCAGGTCAGCCTGATTCGAAAACATTCATTTTAACCACTCCATAGCACTTGTCTCTCCTTTAGGATCAGAAAGGGAATATCTTTTTTTTTCCTTTTTTTCTATCTATTATTAGCTTTAAAATTCTCAGATGAATCAAAAATAAGTCCTGCTCTATAGAAATCAAAGCATAAGGCGGCAAACACATTTCTTGTCCAGGGTGTTTCAAAGATTTAACACAAGGCTGCGTATCATTATTGCAGCAATGCGCTGAGCCCTGATTGAAGTAGTCACTTAGGGCATTTCAGTGATAAATCCCATTCTTCAGGGCACTTATAACCTAGCAGTTAACATTTTTCCTGTGTGAAATAGGGTAAGACAAGGGAGTACTTTACTCCTGCAAAACAGTGCACACAAAATAGCTATTAAGTCTTAAATGATCACATGAGACAGGTAATTAAATAAGATGGGATTAGAAGCCTGCATCTAGGGCTGTGGTTGAAAAACTTCATATAGTGTCGACCTGGTTCCTTCAGACAGTCTGACAAAATACAACCAATAGTAGTAAACAGTAATTAGTAATATTTCCCGTGTATTCATTCAGATGGGGTAACAGAGACTTAGTGAAGATTAATGATTGACCTTCATTCAGCCCTGAGCTGGTAAGTACTGACTGGGGAAGATTTAATCCAAGCCGTTTGACTGTAGAGCCCACGTCTTCACTCTATCACTCAGTGCCTCTCTTGGAGGGTGGTGATGAAAATTCCATGGACTAAGGCAGGTGAAGGGTTTAGCACGGTATGTATCCAATAAGAGGTCTTTTTAAAAATGCCTCTTTGAACACTTCATAGCTGCCAATCACTGGTCTTGGCACTGAGTAAATAAATGAAGACAGACATAATCCCCAGCTCATGGAGGTAACATGTTAGTTGGGAGGGGCACACAATAAGCATGATAAATAAATAAGTACTCTGCTAGATTATGACAAAGTTCTATGGGGAAAAATAAAAGCATGGAAGGTGATGGGAAGTGTCCAGGTAGGTTGTGATTTTAGATAACGGAAAGCCTAACCAAGCAGGTGTTAGTTGGCTAAAGACTGGAAGGGGTGAGCCATGCAGATGCCCGGGCGGAAGCATTCCAGGAGTGCAGGGCAAGGATAAGAGCTCAGCAGTGGGCACAGACATCCGAGTTCCAGGAGCTGAAGGAAGCCAGCCAGGCTGGAGAGAGTGAGCAAGCTAGGACAGCAGCCAAGTTGAGGGCAGGCATTAATGGGAAGGCAGCATGTGCAGACCATGCTGCGCTTCTTAGGCCATTTTACATCGACTTGGGTTTTTACTCAGAGTGAGGTCCCATTAGAGGGTTTGACAGGAGGGATGCCCTGATCTGACTTGGGTTTTAGCATCTCACTGACTGCAATGGTAAGAGTAGAAGAATTTTCATAAGAGTGGAAGTAAGAAGACTGGCTTGGAAGCCACTGCAAAAATCCAGCTTAGAGATGGTGGTGGCTTAGGTCAGGGTGAGAGCTGTAGAGGTGGTAAGAGGGACCAGATATAAGCTGCTGTTAATCCTTTCTAAGTTGGTGTTTGGCCACAATTACAATGAATCAGTTGTTAAGCTGAGATGCAAAGTCACATAGGGCTGCATGAAGTATTAAACAGTACGCTAGAGTGTTTCTCTCTGAAATTTATTAAGCTCCCACTCTAAGAAAGGCATTATGCCAGGCACTGCAGATGAAAGAGATGAGGGTGACTATCCCCGCTCCTTTGAGAGCTTAACTCTAGTAAAAGGACAATATACCACAGCTATATGTAGAGGCAGAATGTGGCCGTATGCATTCTTCCAATGAATATCTGCTAGATGCGGTTTTAGGTGCTGAAGACCAATAGATAGAATGTAGATAGAAAAGACAAAAATCCCTGCTCTCATGGAGTTTATATTCTAGGAGAGCGAGACAAAAAACGAGCAAGAGAAATATATAAATTATATAGCATGTTAAAAGGTAACAATGAAGGACTTCATAAAGGTCAAACCCATACCTGCACAACACTGTAATAGGGAAAAATTAGGAACATTGTAACATCCATGTGAAAGGAACTGGCTTAATAAAGTGGTATGTCCAGTCTATAAACTAGTATACAATAGTTATAGGATACATAAGTAGATATACTGAACCAATGAGACTAGCTGCACTTCAAGATATATTACTGAATCAAAAAAGCAATATGATGAACAAAACACAAAGTGTAATTTTTAATATACACACACACATATACCACCATGTGCACATATATGTATAAGAAGTCACAATACATTTTGGAAAGACACGGATGAAGGGATCAAAAAAGCTTCCCACATGCTTCACATCATTTGCTCCCAGGCCTCCAACTCCTCCCTTCTCAACTGTGGGTCAGTCTGCAGGTCATTCTCCAGAGCTGTGTGGCAGTGTGGCCACTGCAAGATACATTGTGTCGTCCTCTGTGTGATAAGCCCCACCTTCATGACAGCTCTGCCAGTGACATACTTTGATCTGTCTCTGGGAAAGCTGAGACCCTTAGAGTGGACAGGTCAGGCCTGGGCAAAAAAAAAAATCTCTTCTGTTTCTTTCCTCTCTCCCAGGATCTTCCTGGGGGTGTGGAGGTGACTGGAGCCTCATTCTGGCCTCTTTCTCTCCCACCTTTGTTACCATCTTCTGGCCCAGTGCCTCACTCCACTCAGCCTTCCCAAGCTCAGTAAACATGATAAGCCACTCCAGCCAACATGCTAGCAGATAAGGTTTGTGTTTACAGATTCTCCCATCCCCCTGACATGTGAGTTTTATTTTAGAAAGGGGTTTAGGAGACACACGCATTGCATGAGATTTTATATGAGAAAATTAGTGTTAACCATAAACCACGGTACATAAACTCAGTTATGAAAATGATTAATATTAACTCTCCCGGACTTCCTTGGTGGCACAGTGGTTAAGAATCTGCCTGCCAATGCAGGGGACACGGGTTCGATCCCTGGTCTGGGAAGATGTCACATGCGGCGGAGCAACTAAGCCCATGTGCCCTGACTACTGAGCCTGTGCTCTAGAGCCTGTGAGCCACAACTACTGAGCCCGTGCGTCACAACTACTGAAGCCCGCGTGCCTAGAGCCCATGCTCTGCAACACGGGAAGCCACTGCAATGAGAAGCCTGCGTGCAGCAATGAACACCCAACACAGACAAAAACGAATAAATAAATAAATTTATAAATTTATAAAACAAAACAAAAAACTCTCCCACCTTTCCCACTGTACACAGATTAAATGTTATTGTTATTATTAACCTTCTCGCCTCCTCCACAGTAGACAGATTGGGAAATGATATTAATAAATCTCCCCATCCCCCAGCCCTGCTTTTTCTGTCACTGGGAAGATATTTGCATGAACTGCGCTGGGCTTAAAAGGCCAAGGATTTTTAATCTTCCCTGGTCCTAGTACTGCCTAGCATTCTTTCTCCTTTTTTTCCTTTTTTTTTTTTTACAAGTTTATAAATTTACGAAGTGCTCGAACATGCTTTATCTTATTTAACATTCACAATGAGACTCTGAGACATACTATGATCCCCACTTTATGGATGACAAAACTGGCCCTCAAAAGCATGAAGTCACTTACCCAAGTTGTTACAAAGCTGGGATATAACCTAACTTGTCTTCTTCCAAGCACTGTGTTCATGTAACACAACCCAAGCTTGGCCAAAAAGACTTTCTGTCCTACAGCCTCACCCGGAAGAGGGGAGTGTTTTTCCCTCTTTCTGCTCAAGGACACAGGAGGTGCTGTTGATTATTGGGATGCAGAGGAAGGAGCACTGGAACTACAGTGGAGGTGGCCAAGCTTGTGACTGTCCACAGCTGTGTGAGGGGACACCGAGTGGGAGCCTATGTGCTGCACCTGTGCCTCTTGAGTCTGCACGTCCTTGAGTTTGCACATTCTTGAGTCTTCACTCCTGTGTTTCCCTATGCATGCAACTGTTTCTGTGTCCTTCTTCCAAGTCATCAAATAGAATGCCCCTTCCTGCCTCAGGACCTTTACACATCCCACTCCCTCTGCAGGGTCTTCTTTTCCTTCAGAGTCTAATGATCTCAGCTCAAATGTAACTGACTCAGGGAAGTTGTTGTAGGTTGAATTGTGCTCCCTGATAAAGACATGGTCAAGTCCAAACACCCGGTACCATGAATGTGACATTATTTAGGAAACAGGGTCATTTCAGATGTAATCACGTTAAGACGAGGTCATACTGGATTAGGGCCCTAATCCAAGGACTGGTGTCCTTTTAAGAAAAGGAAAACTTTACACACAAACGCACAGACACAAAGGAGAGAAGGCCTGGACAATGGAAGCTGAGATTGGTGTGACACATCTACAAGCTAAGGAACACCAGGGATTGGCAGCAACCACCAGAAGCTAGGAGAGGAGGCATGAAGAGGTCTCCTCAGAGCCTCCAGAAAGAGCCAACTCTACTAATAACCGGATTTCAGATTTCTGGCCTCCAGAACTATAAGACGATACATTTCTGTCATTTTGCCACCGAGTTTGTGGTCATCACGTTAGCCCTAGGAAACTACAACAGAAGTCATCCAGCTTTTCCAGAATAGGCCAGGTTCATCTAGTGCATGTTTTCATAGCATCAGCTACTTTTTTCTAAATAGCATTGTATCACAGCTTCTTGTCGTTATATATTTGCTTTTTTTTTTTTTGATCAATATTTATCCCCCCACTAAAATGGAAGCCCTATGAAAATGGATAGTGTTGGGTTTTGATCACTATAATGAGGTAAAGAGAAAAACCCCAACAGTGACTAGCATAAAAACAGCACGGTATGCAATGAACATTTTTAAATGAAAGAAAGAGTAAATGAATGAATAGATTGATGATTGGCAAGAAGAGAGAATGGCACTTGTAATTTTGGCCTGGGACTATGGGAAAAGCATCTGAAACCAAAACAAAGATCTCTGTTTCTCTCTCAAACTCTGTGTCTCTTATCTCTCCCTCAATCTCTGTCTCTCTGATTTCTTGCTTTTGTCAAGTTAGATTAGAACATTTGTCTTTTCAAAAGTCTGTGGGGACTGATAAGATTGACAAAACAGTCCATGGTAACAGGGAAAGCTGTCAACACCAATGCTGATGATAAATACTGTAAAACTGTGAGAAAATGAAAACAAATGATTTCTTTCTGTAAGTTAGAGAAAGTGGATTTTTTTCACTGTCTTATCAAACAGTACAATGATCTAATTATTTGTACCATCAATTGTGTATACAACTAAAAATGGTAGATAATTTTTATTTAATGAAAACAGAAGTCATATATATATTTTTCCTATCTTTATGTTAGCTATTTACAAACATCATCACATACTCATATATCTTAAAAAGTACAGGAAAATGATGTTGCATAATGGTTAAGGGCAAGAGCTCTGGAATCAGACCCCAGGCTTAAAGATCAGCCCTAGCCACTTAGGGTGTGACCTGGGACACATTACTTAACTCCTCTCTGCCCAGCTTTTAATTTCTGTCTCATAGGGTTGTTGTATGGATGAAATAAGCTAATACATGCAAACACATACAAGAGTAATTGGCACTTAGTAAAACTCAATACATTTTAGCATTATTATTACTATTAGACATCTGACAGTTGATGAGACCATGGTAAGTAGTCACTGAGATAATCTCACCTATTTATGTCATAAGTTACAAATTACAAATCATTTTCCGTGTTCATCTTCCAGAATTAAAAAGCAATGAACAAAATAGACTGGTGGATGATGCGTGGGGTTAGGGATGACAAAGAGATTTTGCAAACACATTTCTTTGTAATAAGAAGAACTGAAAGCTTAATTAATCTTTTACTTCTGGCAAGGTGGTAGGGGGAGTAAAATGTCAAAAAATGGAATTAAAAATTAAGATGCCCTATTTCCATTCTTTTGAAGCAACTAATTTATTTTTATGGTAATTTTTAAGTTCAGATTTTTGCACTTTAGTCTTAGTCCTGTCAAGTCAAAATTTCAAAGGATTGTAAAAAACTCAGGTTAACAGAATGATTTAAATGGTTTAAAGACTCAGAATTATAATTAATTTGGGGGTTGAACTTCTGATCACACAAATCAGATTTCAGTAGAAAATCAAATCCATTAAGCATATCTGTGGTGTTCCCTCCTTCTCAAATAAATACTTACTTCTAACAACATTTCCATTAACTGGTTTATTAAAGAATTTTATGGCAAATTAATTAATATATTTAAACTGATGATCAGAATAGCCACACTGGAACTTAGCTCTTCTCTTGGTGTCAAAGAAGATCACTCTCATTCCATCTTAGATTTAATGGAGTTGTCTGCTGACAGTTGCTACCATTTATACTGGAAAAATACTGAGGTTTTAAAAAATTCCTTTAGTGGTCTATTTTGGCTAGAGAAGATAAAGTTCATTTGAGAGGGATGCCAGCAGCTTGTTATCTTTTAGGGTGTTTCCTGTCTTGCCTTCGTGGCTAATTTTGGGATCACATTTCGATTATGGGCAGCTAAAATAGAAACAGGACTCCTCAGCGGGCTGTCTACATCACAAGTAGTCATTACCCCAGGCCAGAACTTCCTGAGAGATGGAGAGGCCATGCAGGAAAATGAGCCACCCCAACAAAATTCCTGCAGATCCTATCATTGTCTGGAAAACGGATAGGCTATGCTTGTCAAAGCCACTGTTTTTCATTCTCTCCCACTCCCTCTTTGCGGCTGGTGATTTCCATCTGCAGCTTTTGCAGTCTGGTGTGTAATTTGGCCTCTCCTGACTCCCTGAATGTGTCTTCATGTTACATCTTCTTTTGAGACTGCATCTTTCTCAAAGTTTTCTTATCTCTTAGTATTGTTCAGATTCATTCTTCTTTGTTGTTGAGAGTCAGAGTTCAACTTTGAAAAAAATACAGTAAAGACGGAAACAAAATGAAAGAAAATAAAACATAGAGAACTAAACTGTTTTGACAGGGATAGAAGTTAAGTTTTATGTCATCTTGGCCTTTTGACAAAAGTAATGCATATATATGTGGCTCAGAGCTTATCAAATTGTGACAGATGTTGTGTTTGTTTAAGGTTCTACAATGGAGGCCGAGTAACTTGAAGGCATAGAATAAAATAGAAGTACATGCAAGTAAGCCAATTTGTTTTACTGTATGACCATTCCTAGATACAGGACCAGAAGGATTTTCTCGCCTTTCTCAAATTTAGACTGAGGATGAGTATTCATGATCAAATTAGAATCATACCAAACTGAAGACATAAATATTAACACCCAGAGATTTTTTTAATTATAGTTGATTTACAAAATTATATTAGTTTCAGGTGTACAACATAGTGATTCAATATTTTTATAGATTATACTTCATTTAAAGTTATTATAAAATAATGGCTAATATACAATATATTATTTATGTTATACATAGTAGTTTATACCTCGTAACCCCCTACCCCTATTTTGCCCCTCCCCCTTGCCTCTCTCTGCTAGTAATCACTAGTTTTTCTCTTTATCTGTAACTCTGTTTCTATTTTGTAAATAAATTCATTTCTATTATTTTTTAGATTCCACATATAAGTGATATCATATGATAGTTATCTTTCTCTGGCTTACTTCACTTAGTATGATAATCTCTAGGTCCATCCATGTTGCTGCAAATGGCATTGTTTCACTCTTTTTTACAGCTGCATACTATTCCATTGTGTGTGTATTTATATATATACATATATGTGTGTGTGTGTGTTTGTGTATATATATCACATCTTTTTTATCCATTCATCTGTTGATGGACACTTAGTTTACTTCCATATCTTGACTATTGTAAATAATGCTGCTATGAACATTGGGGTGCATGTATCTTTTCAAATTATAGTTTTGCCTGGGTATATGCCCAGGAGTGGGATTGCAGGATCATATGGTAACTCTAATTTTAGTTTTTTAAGGAACCTCCATACTGTTCTCCATAGTGGCTGCACCAATTTACATTCCCACCAACAGCGTAGGAGGGTTCCCTTTTTTCCACATCAGCACTCAGGACTCTTATGGAGTAATTTTTGTACTAAATTTGGCAGTTTATAGATAGCTACCAATCCAGTTAAATTAATTGCTCTTTAACACCAGCTTAAACAAAGAAAAGCCTCTATATTGGTTGAGAGGATAGAAGAGAAAAGCAAACTGGGACCAATTGCCAGGTTTCCTTCCACAGCCGTGGAAATGAGCAGAACCCTGCAGGGCCCCCTCCAAGTACAAAACAGAGCAGTTAATGATTAGGACAATCGAGTCATAGACTCAGTGTCTGCTGCACACTCCTGAGTTGTTTTACAGATACTATCTCTGCCACCAGAGGCAGAAGCTAACTGCATGATGACCAGGCTATAGCTATGACATAAGCTGCTCTGTCTTCAGAGCAGCACTGAATCTATGGCTAGCACTATACCAAGAACTGGCCTCAAGAGAATGGGATTAACATTATTGTTCACAATAATCTATATCTTTGTGGGCATCAAAGTAATTGTAGCTTGCTCTACCCGTATATGTAAGTGGGCAATTAAAATTGTCAGCAAAGAGATGTGACAGACCCATGTCCACATCTTCCACTCTGAGAATATGGCACCCTATGTCAGCATGAAGAAGTTACAGAAGACAGATGTTTGGCCATAATCCCATAGAAATGGAATGATGTTCTGACAAGTGGGGATTTGTAAGCAGCTCTTTGCAGGAAACTGCCTTCAGCAGGAAGCCTCTTTCCCTGTCACTTTAGCAAAGCTATATTGTAACTTTTAACCAGGCACCCCGGTACTATACCCACCTCTGGCTCAAGCCCATCTTTCAAATCTTTTAATCACACAATACACTGCCTAACTTGTCGGTTCTTTCCATAGATTGAAGAACTAGAAATGAAGAATAAGTAATTAACAGATGACCAGATCTCTTCCTTAGCTTCCCCTTCAGTAATCTCCTGAACAAACTGTGTGAACAAACTGTGTGAACAAGATAACATCTACAGGAAGATCATGAGGAGAGGACAAGCCTGCACACAAGCCTGCACTCAGTGGGGGATGGCAACAACTCTGACCCCCTATCTCAGTGATTAACTGAGATTACTTCCCTGTTTCCTTTTAAAAGTTTCATGCTGAGCAGAATCTTCAGAGGGGGTTTTTGGGGGACACTGATTCCATCATCTCCCCAGACTACCGGCATTCTGATTAAAGCCACCTTTCCTTTCTACCGAAGTTTGTAAGTATGTAGTTGATTTTGTAAGTGGCGAGCAGTGGGACCCCCATTCGATAACACTCCACAGGGTAGAAGACTCTCAAGGATGCAGGCTTTTTTCCCTCAGATTTGAGGCAGATGAAATTTATGATGGCTTCTCTTAGTCTGCAGTTTGGCTACACAGGTTCCCGTATTTCTTTAGAGAGAGCTAGATGCACTGGATTCCTTCC
Organism: Delphinus delphis; assembly: GCF_949987515.2. Classification (NCBI taxonomy): domain Eukaryota; kingdom Metazoa; phylum Chordata; class Mammalia; order Artiodactyla; family Delphinidae; genus Delphinus; species Delphinus delphis. The sequence goes on along the minus strand of NC_082685.1, from coordinate 49,523,188 downwards.
TATGGCATTATCTAATGGAAACAGCACTTTCCAACTGCAGCAGCCCTAGCCTGTGCCCAGACGTGTATGCTCCTCCCTAGCTTCTGACCTGCAAATCAAGGCTTGTTTCTTTCTTCTCCTATGTTACAGAAGTGGAGGGTCTATCTTTGTGGGGGCAGGGGGAGTGGAAGGGGAAGGGGAGAGAGAGAGAGAGTGAGAGAGAGAGAAAGCTCAGGGACTTTTTCTTCATTTATACTCATTTAATGCATACTGATTTATAGGAATTGAGGACTTACTTGACTTAGACATAAATTATATAAAATCAAAACATTTTTTCTGAAAAAGTTATGCAGAATAATACATAGTTCTATTATATTATATATTTTAAAGCCACAATGGATCCAGTATCTAAAATCTGAATATAATATTATGCTAATTTGCTTCCATTTTAAAGGAGAGACAAAAACAGAACAAGATTCTATGGAGATCTTCCCAATATACAGACTGCTACCTGTCTTAACTTTTCTTGTCCCAACAAAGGTTAGGTAATTACAAAATGGATGTTAAGACAAATCCCTATGGAGGATGGACAAAATTTAGTAAGCAGATAATGAATGCCAGCCATGCTTAAGACTTTTTTCTATATGAAATGAGGGTTATTGAGACTGACACGTTACATAGCTTCAGAGCATGTCACTCATGTATGCTCCCTAGTGCTATGCAAAGTGGTGATATAAAAATATATATAATATGGTCTTTCATTGGTGCACTGTGATCCCCAGAATAATGACATTTCAGCATTAAAAGCTCTTTGTTATCTGGTCCAAACTTCATTTATCACAATCTGTGTAATCTAAGATTTGGCGGTAAAGGATCTATTCGCTACCCACCTTTTGCTGTAATTAACCTATACTCTTCTACCCCTCCTGCCTTTGCTCATGCTGTGACCCCCACCTAATAGAGCAGAGAGTATATACACACCCAAGTATTACATAGTGTATGAAAAACACTAAGGCACACCAAGTTTGTGCTCTTGGCGAAGGAAACTGAAAGAAAATAGAGCTGGAAAGGTAATTCAGGCCAGTTAAAGGCCTTATTTAGTAGGTCACAGGGTTTGCTAATGGTTTGAACAGGTGCATGACAGGAGCAGAGTTGTGTATTAGTAAGACAAATGGATTTGGTAAGAAAAGTATTGCAATTGTTAAACAAGACAGAATCAGGACCTAGCCACATTGGATATGGATAAGGATAGATGTAGTGAGATTTCCAGGGTACGAAAAGATAATTGACAGACACATTCTGGGAAGTTGTCTACAGTGGTAAAAAAAAACAATTAGAGAAGGAGTCTTTTAAGAATAAAACCATGACTAAAGAGAGTGCGTAGAAAGACAAGTGAGGTGGGAATAGGGCTGAGGGGCTTGGGTAATAAAGAGGAATTAAGGAGAATTTCATTTCCATCCATACAGTGAACTAGTTTTCTTGAACATTTTACCCACTTAAAAATTACCTAAAATTTATAGATTAACAACAATAGCAGCATCCAGTAACATAATAAAAATAGGATGCCAGAAATGTAAACAAATACCACAGATGGCTTTATCCTAGGAACATCTGCCAAAATGTGATGACTCTTGAGCACTGGGGACAGGAAATAAACCCTAGTGTTTGCCACGAGTAAGGCCTTACTTTTTATGAAGGAGCCTGTGTAAGATTTCCAAAGAGAACTAAAAATCAACCTGCTCTACCAGAAGAACACTAAGACAAAATGCCTATTTCAAACTCGATGATGTGTGAAGAAGGGAGAAAACAATTTCCTGAGATGGAACCACAAGTCATCCTTCATGGGGATGTGTGGGCTGAACGTATACTACCTGTTTTTAACTACTTGTGTTAGGTAAAAACACGTTGGTTGAAAAACCAGTGCTCTAAGTGAGCAGAGAGAAGCAAACTCGAAACCACTTTGTGAAACATACCTTTAACACAGACCTCAAAGAATTACCCCAAATAATGTTCCAAGGTAGAAAGTTTACTGAGGAGGAGCAGACAACAAAATCAGACTAACAAAGATTCAAACACTGAAATTATCAAGCATACTACGTAAATTATGTATGTTAAAAATACTTTAAAATAAAATAAGGGATTAAAAATATAAGTGCTAGTTATAAAAATAGAAAAATTTTTATAAGATAATGAAAATAACCATATAAATATGATTTATAAAATAACCAAAATTGAATTTTTATAAATAAAAATAACTCAAACCTGTAGGTAGAAAACAATATAGTTAAAAATTAAATTGGTGGTGAACATCAGGTTAAATACAGATGAAGAAATATTGAGTGAATTGGAAGACAGAGCTGAAGAAAGTTTTCAATAGCATGAACAAAAAGACAGAGATTAACAAAAAACATATACAAGAGGTTAAGACAAATGGAAACCAGAATAAGAAAGTCTAACATGTATCTCATGATATCTCCAGGAGGAGAAAGTAGGCAAACCTGGGGAGAAGTAACATTTGAAGAGGTAATGGCAGCTTTAGAATTTAGCAAGTGTCTTGTGAGGGAAATTCAGCTATGTGTTTGTGTTTGCTCATTGTGTCACTGCTAAAAGCTCTGATCAGGACCAAACCCAGGGTCTCAGCCTGTAGCCAGAACCAAGAATTAGCAACTCTCCAAGGGAAGACAGCAACTGCAGATCTTCAGATCACCTCCGAAAGTTTCTCACCTCTGTGGAATTTTAGTCCCTCTAGTCTTCCTTGCTTCTGCAGCTCTCTAATGCCTTTAAAGTGTTACTTGTGTAACATGTTTGGCTTTTCTTGTTATTTTCAGTGGGAGTATGAACCTGTCATGAATTATTTCATTCTAGTAGGAAGGAAAATTTAGGGAGGCTTCTTTGATATTTAAGCATATTCAACTGGTTAGAGCATTTATGAAGGGCCCATTGTGGCTAAAGTGATAGAGGAAAAAGTTGATAGCTGGGAGTGAGAATATGTAGAACCTTGTAGGCTATAGTAAGGATTCAGTTTTACAAGAACAAAATATGGAAGGAACAAAATGTGGTAAGGACCAATGTAATGAATGAAAAAATCTCTAAGGATAGGGACAAGATATAAAGAAGGAATATGATTCTGGGTGGAGGGAGAGGGTATCCTGGGATTAGATTGAAGAAGAAAGCTTGTATCCAAAGACAGAGGAATAAGTTAATTCATTTTGCCATCAGACACTGGTTTGAGTGGTAAAGGCAGAGTATTTTAAAGATAAAGAGAATGCTAATTCTTTATCCTCATCCTCATAACTAGTGCAAGAAAGATTACAAGCAGTCTACTGGAAAAGTAAGGAGAGAATCTTCTTGTTAGCAAAAGTTAGGCTTCAATGATTCTAAAACCTACTGCTCACTCATTTTGCTTGCTCATCATCTCTGCATTCTTCTGGTAACTCCTTCAGGGAAATTCCTTCAGGGAAACATCCCTCTTCCATTCCCAGTTCATATGATTTCAGTAGAGTCAACTGCTTTCCCCCTCTTCCTCTCTCCTACTCGCCTGGCAAAAGGTTGGTACATGATCCAGAACTGACCACAGCAACTGATTCTAGGATGAACACAATTTTGTGATTCTAGGATGAACACAATTTTGTGTAGTGAAACTCAATTCCAGGACTTTCGATGGAATTATTTTGCTTGAATTGATGGAATGTTTGTCTGGATCAGGTAGTGGCTACCTTGCCAACACAAGAGTTAACACAGAGAGTGCAGTAGAAGTCAAGAGGGAGGAAGACTGAGAGTCAGCAAGACAGAACACTGAGAGAGAAAACAGCACTAACATGTCTGAGTATATCTCTCCCTCCAGACTCTCCATTTACATGACATAATAAATCATCTTTACTGCTTACATCACTTTGTGTTTCTGTCGCTTGCAAAAGAATAACTTCTGACAAATGCACTTGGCAAAATTTGAAATGGATGGAATTTATTTGCAATAAAATAGAAGCTTCACGAGGCATAAAAAGCCAATCCTAGAATTCAAAGTAGTATAAAACCCCAGAGATAAAGATGATACCCAGGGAAATGTTTTGACTTGCTCTAAGTTCTGTAGTCAGTTCATGATAGACCTACTACTAAAATCCAGGTCTCCCATACTTTCTTCTCTTAAGAAGAGATGGGGTTGTACTTTACCCTTTCTCTCCTTGCCTCCCCCTACTTGGGCTTTTGGTGCTAGAGAGGACAAGAGGAAGAGTCTCCAACATTAGAGGTGGAACAAAGTAAGAGGAAAGGCAAGCAGGGAGGAGGGATTTACTCTTTCTGGGGACTAAATTATCCATTAATAATCAATCAGCTTCTCCATGGAAAATCAACTGGATTCTCTGTGATAACTAACATGGTCATTTCTCAATAGAGAAGCCTGGCTGAGATTTTCCTTCCTTAACTTCTAAACATCTTTGGCTGTCAATAATCATTTGTATTAATACTTGATACTGCTGACAATCCTGACTTTGAAGAAAGGCTCTGGGGTGGAGTTAAGAAGCTCCTCTGAAGAAACAGCCCTGCAGTGTGACAGTGTGTGCAGGCAGTCAGAGGCCTGCTGGAGCTGTGTTTGTTCACTTCTCCGAAAAATGCAGCATTTATTGGATAGAACCAGAGAGAGAAAACAGCACTAACAACACAGCAGAGTGCGAATAGCAAGGTACAGGCCAACAACCCAACACACGCAAATCAGCTGGGATAATTTTATCTCATCATCTGCTACACCCAAGATGCGTGAATGGAAATCTCTTTGAAATCTGCTCATTGGTGCTGTAAGAGAGAATATGCTTTTCCCTAAAGGATAATTGTCCTCTGATTTCTTGATTATTTGGAATTTCTTTTGCATCAGTTAAGCCCATTGTGAATGTACAGAAAAACGTGTCTTGCTCAAGCTGTGTTTGAACCTCAGAGTTCTTTATGTGAGTTCACTAAAAGATGTCACTTTATGTGACATCTTTTCTGCACCTTAAGCAGTGGATTACTGGAAGAAGGGAATTCAAAGACTACTTAACTCAGAGACAGTAAATGGTCACTTGGCAAGTAAAGAATATGTCTGAGGAACTGCGTGACATTGGCAAAACCCTCTTCACTATGGGCCTCAACTCTCAGGTCTGCAAAGTGAGGGTGCTGGACTAAGGGAAACCTACAGTCAATTCCAGGGCAGAAATGCTCTGACTCTAACCTCAGGATAAAGTGTGTGGTTGGGAGGTTGGTCATTCAGTTTGACACAAAACATCGAAAGAGAGCAAAAGTTCAACCCTATGTGTGATGAAGGACTTGCAATTTAAAATTCCACTTTTTACCTATCAGAAGAAAATATTTTTTAAATGCACTGTTTGGGCATGAATGTGGGGAAACACTTTTATATTGCAGTGGGGGTGTAAACCAGCACCTTTCTGCAGAGCAATATGACAACATATTTAATAACTGAAAGTGCATACACCATTTGATTTAGACATTCTATTTCTAGGAATTTATGCTATACATATACTTACACGTGTGAAATTACCTTTGTATAAGTATAGTCATTATAGCATTGTTTGTAATAGGAGCAAAACACTAGCAACAACCTAAATATCAATGAGAAAAATTCTACCGTGAAATATCATGCAGCTTTTACAAATAAAAGGTAGCCCTGGCCGAAAAATCTTAAAATACGTTAATAAGGAAAGACTTGCAAAAGTGAATTACCTTAGCTAACTGATTTAAAGAAAAGCTCAAAAGTGATGCTAGCTCTTTTTTATCTTCCTTAAGACTTGAGTATCCAGAATGGGTCTAAGGCCAGCAAATACATTCCAATAAAGAACTGACCAGCAACTCTTTTCAGTCAGCACTGGCAAGGATGGGATCTTGGGACTTCGGCTGAGGTATCCATTCATGGTATCTTCCCTTGCCTTATTCCTCTTCTTACAGTTGGTCTCTTACCAATGATGCTTGTGTGTTACTATTTTCTATCAGAAATACTCACAAACTCGTGACTTCCCTGGTGGTGTGGTAGTTAAGAATCCGCCTGCCAATGCAGGGGACACGGGTTCAAGCCCTGGTCCAGGAAGATCCCACATGTCTTGGAGCATCTAAGCCCATGCACCACAACTACTGAGCCAGTGCTCTAGAGCCTGCAAGCCACAACTATTGAGCCCGCATGCCACAACTACTGAGCCCGTGTGCCACAACTACTGAAACCTGTGCGCCTAGAGCTCGTGCTCCGCAACAAGAGAAGCCACCTCAATGAGAAGCCCATGCACGGCAATGAAGAGTAGCCCCCCACTCTCCTCAACTAGAGAAAGCCCGCATGCAGCAACGAAGACCCAAAGCAGCCAAAAATATACTAATTAATTTAAAAAAATAATTAAAAAATAAAAAAAAGAAATACAAACTTTTTCTTAACACATTATAGTCACCTGATAAAATGAACACCTCTTAAAAAAACATAACAATTACAATATTGAGTACCTACAATGTGCCACACAGTATGTCTAGAAATTTATATAGATCTTGCCATTTATCAAAAAAACTATGATCTACCTAAATATTATCTCCATTTGTCAGATGAGAAAATTTAGCCTCCAAGTGGTTTAATAATTTACTCAGAGAATGACAGCTAGTGAGGGGTTGAAGTTAGTGCTTCATTCTTTCTGCTATGAAAGCTTAACAGTGTTTACCTGTGCGTTGTACTCCTAGGCCTTCTTTGAGGGCAACTGTGTATTTTTCATACAGGAAGTTAAACAGTTTATACAAGGCATTGTGATTTAATTCATATTAATCCTATGTCCCATGCACGGTGCTACGTCCCTGGCAAGTACAGTCCAGCATTAGAAAGGCCAGAAAGGCCAGAAATGGACATGTGCTCTCAGTGATACTGGCTGCCCATGTTCCATGTATAATCAGTATTGTTAAATGCAGCGCTTCCCAAACGTCAGGCATTTTCATTCTTCCCTCACGATTTTCACTGTATCTACACACCAACTACAATATTATTTCTTTATTTTTTCTTTAAATCAATTCATTATTTTCCCTTAAAGTCTATCAACTTTAGCCTCCATCCAAGTAAAACCAAAGTTGTGGTATGCTAGTAACATTTTCTAGTACACGCTACAATAAATACATTGCTACGGGGAAAAAGAAACCAGTCAGTGTCCCATCTAACGATACACTTTGGGAAATCCTGGATTAATGCTAGATTGAGGCAGAGCAACAATGCCCCCCTATGCCCCGTGAGATTCTCTCACTCAGTTTTATGACGCTGTTGCTACCACAGTGCAGTTAGCATTGGTGCATCCTCCCTGGTGACATATCCCACTCCAAAATGGACAGATATATACATGTTTCATCATGCATTCTCCCTTAAATGTTTGACTCAGACTACTGATGTGGTAGGTAACAGCGGGTTTGTGATACTGAATTTGTGATGAGTCAATGTTTGATATGTAAATCAGGTCACAAATAGTAAGTAAAGAGTCTTCTTTAGAAAAATGGAATTGTAACAAGATGTTGTTGGCAAGGAGCCATAATCTGAACCAAATGCTTCCACAGAACAGAACCTGGGCTCTTCTGATGTAGGCTACATTGACTAGTCTGAGGAAAGTCAGAAAAAAGCTTAAGCTGAGGATGACTTCTGAGCAAGGCTTCCTAAGACTGTAAGCCAGAGAGAAGGGAGTTTTAAATAGATATTATATACATGTCAACAAATATTTCCTTAGGAGACATTCTTGGAAGTGTGTGATTATTGAGTCAAAAAGTATGAAAATATTTTTCACATTTAAATACACGTGGTGAAACGTGTATCTAGCATGTGGACCCTAGCCACAAACGAGGATTCACGTGACAAAGGAAGAAGACTGTCAGCTTGAAAAGAATAAACTAAAAACAAAATAAAATAAAATAAGAAAAGGAATGTGGACCAAAGAAAGATTCACATTTTCCTCAACACTGGGTTTCAGACATTGATTCTCAAACCTTGAAGAGAATTAGTATCACCTGGGGTCGGGGGTTAGGAGGCAGTTGTTAAATATACCCAGTTAGGCTCCACCCCCTACAAATTCTGAATCCAGAGCTCTTGGGTGAGAATGGGGAATCTCATCTTTAGCGAGCTCCCAGGTGATTCTGATGCACCCCACATTTCAAAACTCTGGCTTAATTGACAGCTAGTCATAGGGGAGGTAGAACAAGCTGGAATTATGATTGCCGGCACTTAGTTTAATTATGATTAGCTTAGTAATCAATCTGCAAAATAAATAGCTCTTAAAACTTATTTTTCATTCACAGTTTTAACTCCTGTTCCTTCCATTCTAATATGAACTCCCCCTTCCCTCACAACACAATGCTCCTGAAACTGAGATGCTTCTTACAATCGACATTTTTTTTTCATGAAAAGATGTTCGCAAATCAATGTTACATAATACAGTGAACTGTGTCTGAATCAAAGAAATACAACATTTGCAGTGACCTCAAAGGTCCATGCCAGGAGGCCATGTGTAATGTTGTGGATTCCTGGGTTTGAATCATGAGTACCCTGAAAGCAGTGTGAAGCTGAGGTGATTGGTGAGGGAACCTGGGTGATTGCCCAAGGTCCCAGGCAGCCCTGCTCCTTAGCAATGCAGTGACTCTCCTAAAGCAGTGAAGCCCATCAACATCTCAACAACAGCACATTTTGTTTCCTTGTGAGAATCAGCCCTCAAATACTGCCAATGGTTGGTATGGGTGATGGGTGTAGAAAGGCCTAAGAATGACCTTTTAATCTAAAAAGAGGTATTTTGAAAAACTTGAGGAGCTGAGCTGTGGTGGCAAATAACACCTATCAAATGAACGATATAAATAGTTTAGATTCACGGAGTTGTCCAATGTTTATATGATATTTTAAGACTGTGTAATGAAAACTTAATTACGTTAGGAGAGTTGAGACGATCTCACTTTTTTCCTGAGAATGTTAAGGATCTACATTACGAAACTGTTATATATACTTGCATGTATGTATTTGTGTATAAAAATACACACACAAGAGACAGAGAAAGGTAAGTACTGTATGATCTTACTTATTTGTGGAATCTATAAAATCCAAACTGACAGAAACAGAGATCAGAATGGTGGTTGCCAGAGGTGGGGGTGGAGGATGGAGGGTGGGCAAAATGGGTGAAGGTGGTCAAAAGGTACAAACTTCCAGGTATAAGATATACAGCATGGTGACTATGGTTAACAAGACTGTATTGTATATTTGGAAGCTTCCAAGAGAATAGATCTTAAAAGTTCTTATCACAAGGGGAAAAAATTGTAGCTATGTGAGGTGATGGAATTTGACTAAACTTAACTGTGACAATCATCTTGCAATATATGCACCTATCAAATCACATTGTTCACCTTAAATTTATACAATGTTACATGTCAATTACATCTCAATAAAACTGGGAAAAATTTTAAATTGTACACAGAAGAAAAAAAGAAAATATACATACAAACAACCCCCCACATGTTTAGGTACACATCTATAATTATTTATATATATACACATGCCTACAATTACACATATATAAATATTTCTATACATACGCACATGGATCTATATATGTATCTCTATATAGATATGTACATATATACTGATGTATATAGTATGCATTACAAGATATTTTAAAAATGCAATTAAATATTTTCTGTGGTCTATTGTAACTGAGCAAGTCACATATTAATGACTTACTCCGAAGTCAATATAAAGTAAATTGGGGACTTCCCTGGTGGTCCAGTGGGTAAGACTCCGCGCTCCCAGTGCAGGGGGCCCAGGTTTGATCCCTGGTCGGGGAACTAAATCCCGCATGGATGCCGCAACTAAGAGTCTGCATGCCGCAACTAAGAAGTCCGCATGCCACAATGAAGATCCCACATGCTGCAACTAAGACACAGTGCAGGCAAAATAAATAATAAATAATTTTTTTTTTAAAAAAAAGGGAGGTGAAAATATTACTCTAGTCTTTCTTTTCTTGTTCTCCTGCTTGTACTTTTTTCTTAAGGTCACATCATACTCTGCTTTGTACTTCATTTATCACTGTGCCTGCCTCAGCTCTCCGTTGGACTACAAATTATCTAAAGGCAATGATACTCTACTAGTCTTCGAATCCTTCAGTGCCTAACACAGTGATCTGCATATAACAGAGGCTTAATAAAATCTGAAGGAGTACTAAATGAATAGATGAGTCAGGAAACACAAGCTCCATTCTGAGCTCTTTTATTAATTACCTTCTTAAACTTAAGCAAGTCATTTAATTTCCTTGGAATCCAATTTACTCACCCTTACAATTACAGAATTGGTTTAGTTAGCCTCCAAGGGATCTTGGAGATTTTTTTGTTTCACATATTTTAAAAATTTCATAAACTATTATAAGTGCTCCATAACACTATGGAGATTATATAGATTCTGCTGTGACACACAACTTTATCATTTCTTCCATTAAATATATTAGCTATCAACAAAAGAAAATTCAAATAAAATATCTAAAACCAACAGGTATGCACTATATATACAGTGAAGTGTCAAGGAAAAGTAAAAAATACAATTTGTGTTCTTTTGTGAGTAGCTTATTTCACTGAAACATCAGAAATCCTAGAATCCAGCCTGAGTTTTGCCATTTACTAGCTGGGTGACCTTCAGAAACAAGTCAATTGAATTCTAAGGCTCCATTTCCTGGTCTGTAAAATAAAGATTATGATACTGGCTTTATCTCATTCTTAGGCTTGTTGTGAGGTCCATTAAGATAATATATGTGAAAGCAGTTTATATAGTGCTGTACGAATGAAGGCTGTAATTTTATACCTCAATACCAATGTTTTAATGGTATCCAGCTATATATTATTATGGCACAATGAATTCAAAATGCACCAAGGCTCTGCTAAAAAGAAACATAAAAAAACTAAAATGATAGATGTGACAGGAAGCAGCTCTGAAAACTTAATTACATTATGCAAATGTAAGGTAATGTTATTATTTTATATCTTGATACAGATTTCTGAATCAGTTACAGGGACACATTCCAAGTAGCAAACGACTAGGTAAAAAATTAATGTATTTGAACAGAGAGGAATAGAAATCTTTATACTATTTCTTAAAAAGTCTCAATTAGGCTCTTCAATCTTTCTGAAAATTGTTCACTAATGTCGAAAAGATAACATGTAAAATGACAACATTCTGTGACAGTAGAGACATAAATGGATCTACCTTTAAAAATAACTTTTTTTCTTCTGCAACTTACATTTTTTATTGAAGTATAGTTAATTTACAATGTTGTGTTAATTTCTGCTGTGCAGCAGTGATTCAATTATACATATATATATATTCTTTTTCATATTCTTTTCCATTATATTTTATCACAGGATATTGAATGTAGTTCCCCGTGTTATACAGTAGGACCTTGTTGTTTACCTATTCTATATATAGTACTTTGCATCTGCTAATCCCAAACTCGGAATCCATCCCTCCCCCACTCCCTATCTGCCTTGGCAACCACAAGTCTGTTCTCTATGTCTGTGAGTCTGTTTGGTAGATAAATTCATGTGTCACATTTTATATTTCACGTATAAGTAATATATGGTATTTGTCATTCTCTTTCTGACTTACTTCACTTAGTGTGATAATCTCTAAGTCCATCTATGTTGCTGTAAATGGCATTATTTCATTCTTTTTTATGGCTGAGTAGTATTCCATTGTAGGTATGTATCAATACCACATCTTCTTTATCCATTCATCTGTCAATGGACATTTAAGTTGTTTCCATGTCTTGGCTATTGAAAAATAACTTTTCTTATTTTTATTTTCAGAGGGACTTTGAGAACATGGGCTTGATGGCAAAACAGAATATGACTATTACTGCCAAGAAATAGATGTCTGTGCCTAATGCAAGGGGAACAAACACAAAGCCTGCAATTTCCTAGAGTCATAATGACGTAGTTCCCAGTCCACAGAAGTAATGATAAAATGGTATATACTCTATTCATTTACTCATTTATTAGTTCACTCAACAATTATTTATTTTGCTATGGGTACTGTGATTGGAAGTGGGGACTCAGTAGTGAATAAAAAGGATGGGGTTCTTTCCTTCCCAGACTTTTCAATCAGGCAGAGAAAACAAATGTTTAAAGAACATGGACCAGGGTACTGTGTCTCTAAGAAGGCAAAGAGCTTAAAGAGACAGATACTTATGGGAATTGGGGGCAGCCTAATTTTATTAAGCTTCAGTTTCCTCATGGATAAAAATGGAACAGTGTTATCACCAATGTCACGAGTATTTTGGAAGATTAAATGAAACAATTGGGTGTAAATCATAGTGTGCGATAAATAGTAAATTCTTACTAAATGTTAGACTTTAAGGTGTCGATAAAGATATCTTTACCAGCTATACAACTCTGAACAGTTTGAATAGACTTTATTTATGCCATGTTAGAACATTCTACAAGGAACCTTACCTTATTCATAATTCAGATCTCTAAAATGTATGACATGTTGCACTTGGAACTTGGTTTTCTTTCTTTTTTTTTTAGATGTATTGGATTAGCTTTTTTTAAAACATCTTTTTTGGAGTATAATTGCTTTACAATGGTGTGCTAGTTTCTGCTTTATAACAAAGTGAATCAGCTATACATATACATATATACCCATAACTCCTCCCTCTTGCGTCTACCTCCCACCCTCCCTATCCCACCCCTCTAGGTGGTCACAAAGCACCGAGCTGATCTCCCTGTGCTATGCAGCTGCTTCCCAGTAGCTTTCTATTTAACATTTCGTAGTGTATATATGTCCATGCCACTCTCTCACTTCATCCCAGCTTACCTTTCCCCCCACCATGTCCTCAAGTTCATTTTCTACGTCTGCATCTTTATTCCTGTCCTGCCCCTAGGTTCTTCAGAACCTTTTCCTTTTTTTTTTTAGATTCCATATATATGTGTTAGCATACGGTATTTGTTTTTCTCTTTCTGACTTACTTTACTCTGTATGACAGACTCTAGGTCCATCCACCTCACTATAAATAACTCAATTTCGTTTCTTTTCATGGCTGAGTAATATTCCATTGTATATATGTGCCACATCTTCTTTATCTGTTCATCTGTCAATGGACACTTAGGTTGGTGCCATGTCCTGGCTATTGTAAATAGTGCTGCAATGAACATTGTGGTACATGACTCCTTTTGAATTATGGTTTCTCGGGGTATATGCCCAGTAGTGGGATTGCTGGGTCATATGTTAGTTCTATTTTAAGTTTTTTAAGGAACCTCCATACTGTTCTTCATAGTGGCTATAGTAATTTACATTCTCACCAACAATCCAAGAGCGTTCCTTTGCTGTGCAAATGCTTTTAAGTTTCATTAGGTCCCATTTGTTTATTTTTATTTCCATTACTCTAGGAGGTGGGTCAAAAAGAATCTTTCTGTGATTTAAGTCATAGAGTGTTCTGCCTATGTTTTCCTCTAAGAGTTTGAGAGTGTCTGGCCTTACATTTAGGTCTTTAATCCATTTTGAGTTTACTTTTGTGTATGGTGTTAGGGAGTGTTCTAATTTCATTCTTTTACATGTAGCTGTCCAGTTTCCCCAGCATGACTTATTGAAGAGGCTGTCCCTTCTCCATTGTATATTCTTGCCTACTTTATCAAAGATAAGGTGACCATAGGTGCGTGGGTTTCTCTCTGGGTTTTCCATCCTGTTCCATTGATCTATATTCTGTTTCTGTGCAACTACCATACTGTCTTGATTACTGTAGCTTTGTAGTATAGTCTGAAGTCCAGGAGCCTGATTCCTCCAGCTCCGATTTTCTTACTCAGGATTGCTTTGGCTATTCGGGGTCTTTGGTGTTTCCATACAAATTGTGAAATTTTTTTTTGTAGTTCTCTGAAAAATGCCATTGGTAGTTTAACAGGGATTGCATTGAATCTGTAGATTGCTTTGGGTAGTATAGTCATTTTCACAATGTTGATTCTTCCAATCCAAGAACATGGTATATCTCTCCATCTGTTGGTATCATCTTTAATTTCTTTCATCAGTGTCTTATAGTTTTCTGCATACAGGTCTTTTGTCTCCTTTCCTAGGTATTTTATTCTTTTTTTTTTTGCGGTACGTGGGCCCCTCACTGTTGTGGCCTCTCCCGTTGTGGAGCACAGGCTCCGGATGTGCAGGCTCAGCGGCCATGGCTCACGGGCCCAGCTGCTCCGCGGCATGTGGGATCTTCCCGGACCGGGGCACGAACCCGTGTCCCCTGCATCGGCAGGCGGACTGTCAACCACTGCGCCACCAGGGAAGCCCTATTCTTTTTATTGCAATGGTAAATGGGAGTGTTTCCTTAATTTCTCTTTCAGATTTTCCATCATTAGCGTATAGGAATGCAAGAGATTTCTGTGCATTAATTTTGTATCCTGCTACTTTACCAAATTCATTGATTAGCTCTAGCAGTTTTCTAGGAGCATCTTTAGGATTCTCTATGCAGAGTGTCATGTCATCTGCAAACAGTGACAGTTTTACTTCTTCTTTTATGATTTGGATTCCTTTTATTTCTTTTTCTTCTCTGATTGCTGTGGCTAAAACTTCCAAAACTATGTTGGATAATAGTGGTGAGAGTGGGCAACCTTGTCTTGTTCCTGATCTTAGTGGAAATGGTTTCAGTTCTTCACCATTGAGAATGATGTTGGCTGTGGGTTTGTCATATATGACCTTTATTATGTTGAGGGAAGTTCCCTCTATGCCCACTTTCTGGAGAGTTTTTATCATAAATGGGTGTTGAATTTTGTCAAAAGCTTTTTCTGCATCTATTGAGACGATGATATGGTTTTTCTCCTTCAATTTGTTAATATGGTGTATCACATCGATTGATTTGCATATACTGAAGAATCCTTGAATTCCTGGGGTAAACCCCACTTGATCATGGTGTATGATCCTCTTACTATGTGGTTGGATTCTGTTTGATAGTATTTTGTTGAGGATTTTTGCATCTATGTTCATCAGTGATATTGGCCTGTAGTTTTCTTTTTTTGTGACATCATTGTCTGGTTCTGGTATCAGGGTGATGGTGGTCTCGTAGAATGAGTTTGGGTGTGTTCCTCCCTCTGCTATATTTTGGAAGAGTTTGAGAAGGATAGGTGTTAGCTCTTCTCTAAATGTTTGATAGAATTCGCCTGTGAAGCCATCAGGTCCTGGGTTTTTGTTTGTTGAAGGATATTTAATCACAGTTTCAGTTTCAGTGCTTGTGATTGGTCTGTTTATATTTTCTATTTCTTCCTGGTTCAGTCTTGGAAGGTTGTGCTTTTTTAGGAATTTGTCCATTTCTTCCAGTTTGTCCATTTTATTGGCATGTAGTTGCCTGTAGTAATCTCTCATGATCCTTTGTATTTCTGCAATGTCAGCTGTTACTTCTCCTCTTTCATTTCTAATTCTATTGATCCAAGTCTTCTCCCTTTTTTTCTTGATGAGTCTGGCAAATGGTTTATCAATTTTGTTTATCTTCTCAAAGAACCAGCTTTTAGTTTTATTGATCGTTGGTATTGTTTCCTCCATTTCTTTTTCATTTATTTCTGCTCTGATCTTCATGATTTCTTTCCTTCTGCTAACTTTGGGGTTTTTTTTAAATTCTTCTTCTCTAATTGCTTTAGGTGTAAGGTTAGGTTGTTTGTTTGAGATTTTTCTTATTTCTTAAGGTAGCATTGTATTGCTATAAACTTCCTTCTTCAAATGGCTTTTGCTGCATCCCATTGGTTTTGGGTCATGGTGTTTCTAGGTATTTTTTGATTTCCTCTTTGATTTGTTCAGTGATCTCTTGGTTATTTAGTAGTGTATTGTTTAGCCTCCATGTGTTTGTATGTTTTACAGACTTTTTTTCCTGCAACTGATATCTAGTCTCATAGCACTGTGGTCAGAAAGATACTTGATATGATTTCAATTTTCTTAAATTTACCAAGGCTTGATTTGTGACCCAAGATATGATCTATCCTGGAGAATGTTCCATGAGCACTTGAGAAGAAACTGTATTCTGTTGTTTTTGGTTGGAATGTCCTATAAATATCAATTAAGTCCATCTGATTTAATGTATCATTTAAAGCTTGTCTTTCCTTATTTATTTTTTAGGATGGATGATCTGTCCATTGGTGAAAGTGGGGTGTTAAAGTCCCCTACTATTATTGTGTTACTGTCGATTTCTCCTTTTATGGCTGTTAGCATTTGCCTTAGGTATTGAGGTGCTCCTATGTTGGGTGCATAAATATTTACAATTGCTATATATTCTTCTTGGATGGATTCCTTGATCATTATTTAGTGTCCTTCCTTGTCTCTTCTAATAGTCTTTATTTTAAAGACTATTTTGTCTGATATGAGTATTGCTACTCCAGCTTTCTTTTGATTTCCATTTGTGTGGAATATGTTTTTCCATCCCCTCACTTTCAGTCTGTATGTGTCCCTAGGTCTGAAGTGGGTCTCTTGTAGACGGCATTTATATAGGTCTTGTTTTTGTATCCATTCAGTGAGCCTGTGTCTTTTGGTGGGAGCATTTAATCCATTTACATTTAAGGTAGTTATCAATATGCATGTTCCTATTACCATTTTCTAAATTGTTTTCGGTTTGTTATTGTAGGTCTTTTCCTTCTCTTGTATTTCCTGCATAGAGAAGTTCCTTTAGCATTTATTGTAAAGCTGGTTAGGTGGTGCTGAATTCTCTTAGCTTTTGCTTGTCTGTAAAGGCTGTAATTTCTCCATTGAATCTGCTGTTTAGATCTACAGATCCTTGCTGTGGAGAATAATCTTGGTTGTAGGTTTTCCCCTTTCATCACTTTAAATATGTCCTGCCACACCCTTCTGGCTTGCAGAGTTTCTGGTGACAAATCAGCTGTTAACCTTATGGGGATTCCCTTGTGTGTTATTTGTTGTTTTTCCCTTGCTGCTTTTAATATGTTTTCTTTGTATTTAATTTTTAATTGTTTGATTAATATGTGTCTTGGTGTGTTTCTCCTTGGATTTATCCTCCATGGAACTCTCTGTGCTTCCTGGACTTGATTAACTATTTCCTTTCCCATATTAGGGAAGTTTTCAACTATAATCTCTTCAAATATTTTCTCAGTCCCTTTCTTTTTCTCTTCTTCTTCTGGGACCCCTATAATTCGAATGTTGGTGTGTTTAATGTTGTCCCAGAGGTCTCTGAGACTGTCTTCAATTCTTTTCATTCTTTTTTCTTTATTCTGCTCTGCAGTAGTTACTTCCACTATTTTATCTTACAGGTCACTCCATTCTTCTGCCGCAGTTATTATGCTATTGATTCCACTTAGAGAATTTTAAATTTCATTTATTGTATTGTTCATCATTGTTTGTTTGCTCTTTACTTGTTCTAGGTCCTTGTTATACGTTTCTTATATTTTCTCCATTCTATTTCCAAGATTTTGGATCATCTTTACTATCATTACTCTGAATTCTTTTCCAGGTAAATTGCCTACTTCCTCTTCATTTTTTTGGTCTGGTGGGTTTTTACTTTGCTCCTTCATCTGCTGCATATTTCTCTGTCTTCTCATTTTGCTTAATTTACTGTGTTTGGGTTCTCCTTTTCGCAGGCTGCAGGTTCGTAGTTCCCGTTGTTTTTGGTGTCTGCCCCCAGTGGCTAAGGTTGGTTCAGTGGGTTGTGTAGGCTTCCTGGTGGAGGGGACTAGTGCCTGTGTTCTGGTGGATGAGGCTTGATCTTTTCTTTTTGTTGGCAGGATCACGTCTAACTGTGTGTTTTGGGGTGTCTGTGAACTTATGATTTTAGGCACCCTCTCTGCTAGTGGGTGGGGTTGTGTTCCTGTCTTGCTAGCTGTTTGGCATGGGGTGTCCAGCACTGGAGCTTGCCGATCATTGAGTAGAGCTGGGTCTTAGCATTGAGATGGAGATTTCTGGGAGAGTTTTCGCCATTTGATATTATGTGGGGCCGGGTGGTCTCTGGTGGACCAGTGTCCTGAACTCAGCTCTTCCACCTAAGAGGCTAAGGCTTGACACCTGGCCGGAGCACCAAGACCCTGTAAGCCACACAGCGCAGAAGAAAAGGGAGAAAAGAAAAGAATAAAAGAAAAAAAAATCAATAAAATAAAATGAAATTATTAAAAAAATTATGAAAAATAAAAAAATAATAATTAAAAAAAGAAAGACGAGAGCAACCAAACCAATAAACAAATCCACCCATGATAGCAAGTGCTAAAAACTATACTAAAAAAAAAACAGAAAAAAGAAAATGGACAGAACCCTACGACAAATGGTAAAAGCAAAGCTATACAGACAAAATCACACAAAGAAGCAGACACATACACACTCACAAAAAGAGAAATAGGAAAAAATATATAAATATATATTTTAAAAAAAAGGAAGAGAGCAACCAAATCAATAAACAAATCTACCAGTGATAATAAGCTCTAAATACTAAAGTAAGGTAAACATAAAATCAGAAACAAATTAGATGCAGAAAGCAAACCCCAAGTCTACAGTTGTTCCCAGAGTCCACCGCCTCAATTTTGGCATGATTCATTGTCTATTCAGGTATTCCACAAATGCAGGGTACATCAAGTTGATTGTGGAGATTTAATCCACTGCTCCTGAGGCTGCTGGGAGAGATTTCCCTTTCTCTTCTTTGTTCTCACAGCTCCAGGGGTTCAGTTTTGGATTTGGCCCCGGCTCTGCATGTAGGTCGCCTGAGGGCATCTGTTCCCCCCCCTCCAAACAGGACGGGGTTAAAGTAGCAGCTGATTCGGGGGCTCTGGCTCACTCAGGCCAGGGGCAGGGAGGGGCACGGAATGCAGGGTGAGCCTGCAGCGGCAGAGGCCGGCGTAACTTACAACAGCCTGATGCATGCCGTGTGTTCTCCCGGGGAAGTTGTCCCTGGATCATGGGACCCTGGCAGTGGCAGACTGCACAGGCTCTAGGGGGGGTAGGTGTGGATAGTGACCTGTGCTTGCACACAGGCTTCTTGGTGGCGGCAGCAGCAGCCTTAGTGTATCATGCCCGTCTCTGTGGTCCACGCTGATAGCCGCGGCTTGCGCACGTCTCTGGAGCTCGTTTAGGCGGTGCTCTGAATCCCCTCTCCTCGCGCACCCCGAAACAATGGTCTCTTGCCTCTTAGCCAGTTCCAGACTTTTTTCCGGACTCCCTTCTGACTAGCTGTGGCGCACTAGCCCTCTTCAGGCTGTGTTTACGCCGCTAACCCCAGTCCTCTTCCTGGGATCTGACCTCCAAAGCCCGAGCCTCAGCTCCCAGCCCCCACCTGTCCCGGCGGGTGAGCAGACAATCCTCTCGGGCTGGTGAGTGCTGGTCGGCAGCGATCCTCTGTGCGGGAATCTCTCCGCTTTGCTCTCTGCACCCCTGTTGCTGCACTCTCATCCATGGCTCCGAAGCTTCCCCCCTGCCTATCCCCCGTCTCCGCCAGTAAAGGGGCTTCCTAGTGTGTGGAAACTTTTCCTCCTTCACAGGAGGTGAAGGTCCCATCCCTATTCTTTGTCTCTGCTTCTTTTTTCTTTTGGCCTACCCAGGTACGTAGGGAGTTTCTTGCCTTTTGGGAAGTCTGAGGTCTTCTGCCAACATTCAGTAGGTGTTCTGTAGGAGTTGTTCCACATGTAGATGTATTTTTTTTTTTTTGGTGGTACGCGGGCCTCTCACTGTTGTGGCCTCTCCCGTTGTGGAGCACAGGCTCCGGACGCGCAGGCTCAGCGGCCATGGCTCACGGGCCCAGCCGCTCCGCGGCATGTGGGATCTTCCCGGGCCGGGGCACGAACCCGTGTCCCCTGCATTGGCAAGCGGACTCTAAACCACTGCGCCACCAGGGAAGCCCTGCAGATGTTTTTTTTTTTTTTTTTTTTTGCGTTACGTGGGCCTCTCACTGTCGTGGCCTCTCCCATTGTGGAGCACAGGCTCCGGATGCACGGGCCCAGCCGCTCCGCGGCATGTGGGATCCTCCCGTACTGGGGCACGAACCCGTGTCCCCTGCATCGGCAGGGGGACTCTCAACCACTGCGCCACCAGGGAAGCCCTGTAGATGTATTTTTGATGTATTTGTGGGGAGGAAGTTGATCTCCACATCTTACTCCTCTGCCATCTTGAAGCTCTCTGGAACTTGGTTTTCTGATCCAATCTTCTGAGTTCTGACCTTTGGCTTTGTCTCAGGTCTCTAACTTCATACCTACCATCAGATCTATGTCTGAAACAGCCTCTCCTGTTCTGGACTTCCCTTCTTGGCTACAATCCACACTCATGTGCAGAAGCTATGTTTCCTACCTACTCCAGATAATAACTGCCTGGACTCTTAGGATCAAGATTCCCACCTGGTCTGCCCCATCCTGAGGAAGGTATTTAGCGAATTTTATTTGTAATAAAGCAAATTATGCTCCGTAAGGTCTCATTTTTTGCATGCTTTTAAATGACAAGATTTGATTAGATAACGCCTTTGTATCCATCATTTTATAAATTCCTGTTTCTCTTTTTTATTTTGGTGTGAAAATGATCATATTTTGCATAGAGTCCTTTGTAAAATCCCATGAAATCTGTTGAAACAGTAGGAACACACAAGCCAGGGAGCAAATTTTGGAGTTTTTCCACTAATAATACTTACACAGGGCTTTATTCTCCTCTCTTTGTGTGTCTTTCTCACATTATAAAATTGCTCTGCCAATATCAGTTAGTGGAGGGGGGAGGGAATATTTTAAAGCTAGGAATTGGATGTTTCACTCAGTTGCTCCCTCATCCATCTTAATTTAGACACCATGACCACACAGCACCTAGCACCCACCCCTTCCACTCTGATGGCAATAATGGTCATGCCTATGAATGTTTACAAGCAACAATGGAAGGGCACACATTCCAGCTTCAAACACAGACACTTCCCATTCTCCTTCTCAAGGCAAAGCTTAAACAATAACCCTAGCTAAGGATTGAAATAAATATTCTTTGTTATGCTGAGTTCATAAACTCAAGTAATTCTAGTTAGGCAGATTCCTTTAAGAAATATGGCTGAGGGAGACGCAAGAGGGAAGACATATGGGAACATATGTTTATGTATGACTGATTCACTTTGTTATAAAGCAGAAACTAACACACCATTGTAAAGCAATTATACCCCAATAAAGATGTTAAAAAAAAAAAAAAGAAATATGGCTAACAATTTAGATATGTGTACAAGAAGGGGAGGAAAGTGAGAGTAAAGGAAACTGTCAAAACTGGCAATCTCCAAAAATAAACACATCCTGAATATTAATAATGCATTGTATAAATTTAATTTGTTACACTTTACATCTAAGATATTTCTAGCCAGGAATGATATAATGCTGCTGACTTCAAATTTCTTTGCACTTCAAAGATTGTAAATTGTAGAATTAGTGTATCTTTATTATACTAATAAAAATTGCTTAACATTTGTTTAACTTTTTGACAGTTGACTATGTCTTTTTGCAAACATGAGCCTTCCTTAACATCAAGTTTCCATTTTTTACATGAGATATTTTTAACAAATAGCAATAATGTTAGGAAAAACAATATAAGCTAAACTTTATTGAATGTTCACTAATTACCATATACTATTCTTGGGGCATTACACGCATCAATTCACTTAAATCAGTATAAAGAAGCAGGTAATTCCTTTTTTATTTATAAGGAAATTAATAGTAGGAAAAATGATAAATTTTTAAGTACACTGAGGATTCAATTTAATTAATAGCAGACTGGATAATTCTGACCAACTCTCAACCAGTAAAGACCATTTAAAAGGCTGGGGAGAAAAATTCCAAATTTTAAAAAGCGTTAAAAGCAAATAAGATTATAAAGAATTACCAGTCAGATTTGGGGATAAATAGAAACCCAGAGCCAAGAACACAAAGCACCCTGAGGCTTTTGGTCTGACCATATTTGCTGATTCAGGAGAGAATGGCTAAAAGGCTGAATTGAACTGTTGATAGACCAATAGGTCTAGAGGAAAAAAGGTGGAATCCAATTAAACTGTCCTTGCTTTGGGTTGAGAACTCAGAGTACTGCATACTAAAAGAAAAGATGAAATACAAGCAAACGAATCTTCATAAAAACTCCAGGCTGGCTGTGAGACATCTGGATGACCCAGAAAATCTCAAACCCCAAATATAGACTAAGGTAAACCCAAATTGCTGTTACCCTCAGGAGTCTGGGAAAGGCAAAAGGAAATTGACTTGGAGAACTCAAATAATTTCTATTAACAATTATTGAAATACCATGCTCAGCATACAATCACAGGTGACCAAATAAATGAGACAAGATAGCATGTGTAAGAACCAGCAGAACCAAGATACAACAGAAACACACGAAGACTTCAAATATTGTAATATCATTAGAAAGGGCCTGTAAAACAACTATGCGTACTTAATTCAAGGAGATAAAAATCAAGCTTAAAAATGTTGAAAGGCAACCTGAAAGTATAAAAAGTGATATAGGAGATTTGGGAAAGAACAAAATAGAAAGTATTAAGCTGAAAAATCAAATAGCAACAAAAATGAAGAAATCAGTAGATGAGTCCATTGACATTTTAGGTACAACAGAAGAGAGACTCAGGGGCTTCCCTGGTGGCGCAGTGTTTGAGAGTCTGCCTGCCGATGCAGGGGACACAGGTTTGTGCCCCAGTCCGGGAAGATCCCACATGCCGCGGAGCGGCTGGGCCTGTGAGCCATGGCCGCTGAGTCGGCACGTCCGGAGCCTGTGCTCCGCAATGGGAGAGGCCACAACAGTGAGAGGCCCACGTACCACAAAAAAAAAAAAAAAAAAAAAAGAGAGACTCAGTAAATGAAAGAGAGGTCAAAAGCATGGAGAGATCAAAAGATGAAAAATGACTCAAGAGACAAGAGAAGACACAGGATTTTGAGTAAAAGTTTGGCACACGTTCCACAGAGCCATGGAGGGATCCAAAAGACAGAATGGGGCAGAGGCAACGGTTAAAGAGATAATGGCTAAATTTTTTCCAGAATTGTTGAAACATACCAATCCATAGACTCAATAAGTCCAAAAATTACCAGCAAAAATCAAAGATAAAGAGGAAACCTTAAAAGCTGTCAGAGAGGGCTTCCCTGGTGGCGCAGTGGTTGAGAATCCACCTGCCAATGCAGCGGACACGGGTTCGAGCCCTGGCCCAGGAAGATCCCACATGCCACGGAGCAGCTAAGCTCGCAGCCACCACAATGAGAAGGCTGCACACAGCAATGAAGAGTAGCCCCTGCCCTCCGCAGCCAGAGAAAGCCCATGCGCAGCAACGAAGACCCAGTGCAGCCAAAAATAAGTAAATAAATAAAAGATGTGTAAAAATATAGTCAGCTTGCTTGAAATTATTAATTAAAAAAAGAAGAAAAAAAAAGGCTGTCAGAGAAAAAGAGAGTTGGCTGGCATACAAAAGAACATTTATACTGACAGCTAACTTCTCAATAGCAGCATGAAAAGCAGAAGACAGTGGAATGATATTTTCAATAAGTTGAAAGAAAGTAACTGCCAAATAAGAACCCTGTGTCTACCGAAAATATCCTTTAAGAGAAAAGGTAAAATAAAGACATTTTTGATGCATACTAAAGAAAGTCCTAATGGGTATTCCACAGGCAGAAGGAAAATGATACAGGAAGGGAAAAGGAGCAGAAAAAGTGATAAAAATCTAAGCAAATTCTAAATGAACATATTTCTTGCAATGTATCTATATAATTATAATTCACAAAAATAAAAGCATATAATTCTGTAATTCAAGAAGAGTAAGTATAGCTTTAAGGATGAGAAGAAAGAAGACATGTAGATTAAAGTTAGACTTTGATAAGTCAAGCATATGTTATAATTACTAGGATTAGCACTAAAAGAATAAACAATCTATAACTTCTACATTAAAAAAAAGAAGAAATTCAATGATAACAAAATTACCTATCAATCCAAAAGTAGTTAAGAAAGGAGAAGGAAAAAACCGATATAGAACTCCTGGGGCAAACAGAACACATTTAATGAAGTAGTAGATGTAAAGCCAAATATCAGTAATCACAATAAATTTGGATGAATAAAATATACCAGTTAAAAAGATAAAATTGGCACACTGGGAAAAACAAACAAAAAAAGCCAAAATCATAGCCTAATTTAAAGAGTCCTATCTATAACATAAGGATATAAAATAGTCTTAAAAATATGTATATTTATATGAATTTATTTTATGTAACATAAAAACAAAATAGAAAGTTGTGGTGGTTACATTAATACCAGAAAAATAAATTTTACTAGAGATGAGTAGGGTAACTTTTTAATGATAAAATTCATATTCCACAGGAAGATTTAACAGCTCTAAATTTGTGTGTAACTATCCACATAGCCTAAAAAAAAAAAAGCAAAAGCTGACTGAACTATAAAGAGAAAGGGAAAACTCCATAAATAGAGGGAGGCTTTTTTTTTAAACACTCCTCTCTAAGTAAAAGATAGCCCCTTCAAGACGTCTCATGATATTTTTAGCTTTAAATCATATTTCTTCCATGCTGAAGTATGGGAGGAAATGGATGTCAACTTCCTTATTTTTTTCCCATGGCTGGGACCTCTTAGGAAGGACTTCCCCTAGAGATGATAAGTATTTCAAAAACCATTATGGAATACCATACTCCACCATACTTTCAACAGGTCCTATTTACCCTAGGTATTCATAAATAGTTTGCAATACAAAAGTATTTGAAGGTGGAACATTTTTTTTTTATTTAGAATCTGGATTTATTTGAATATGCAAATCTACAAAATCAGAGTTAGAATGATCATAGATTGCCAAGCTTCTCAAAGCTACTTTTTCTTTTTTACAGTTCTTTCTTTTTTTAATTTAAGTATAATTGACATACATTATACTTAAAGGTCCAACATTTTAAAGCCAATGAACTCAATGATTTCTAAAGGGTCCTCCACAGCTTAACATTTTAATTGGGAATTGCTATTTGTACTGTCTACCCAACTTTGCTGCAAATGAATAATCTTAGTATTTTACTGCTTGTTGTAATTATCACATGGATGCTTTTATAAATACCTGTGCAATCTTTTAAGAATGCTGTTGTAACTTGCTATCACATATTTAAGGGTTGTCTCCTTGCTCTTTTTAGTTATTCCTCTCTCCTTTTTCCTTTCCTTCCCTCCCTTTCTTCTCTTTTCTCTCCTTTCTACTCCCTCCTCTCTCCCCTTTATTTTTTCTTTGTTTTTGATTATGTGCTGTGCACATGGGAGGTTCTTTGTGTAAGGAGTGGCGGTTTCCTGAACATTCCTCTCCACGATTTCCCAAATTTCTAAATCCTTGAGGATTTGCACCAGAGAGCTCCAGAATACCACAGATGGAAATTTCTTATTTCTTTTCTATCTTATAGAGTGAAGAGAAGTTGACCTGAGATTTTTTTTTAAAGTATGTGACCACCAGCCCCAGCAAAGTATAGCTAATGAAAGGATAACATGGGACTATGTTAGTAATAGGAGAATGGTGACAGTATTTTGGTTATATTAGAAGTGAAATAAATAAAAAACTAAACCATCTGATTCTGAAGATGTCAAGTTTGTTGTTTTGTCTGATAAAACAAATCTATCTGTAATTTACTGTTCTTTCACTGCCACAATAACTAATTTTCTCAAAGAATTACCTACTTTGAAAAATTAAAAGCAGAAAATATAGTTCCTTTCCATTTGTAACCTTTTTTCTTTTCTTTCCCCTGCAACCTCATTTCATATTGTTATTGCAGGGGAGGATGCATTACCTTTACAATGCTAGCATGGTTAGTTCACAGCATCAGCAAAGCATTTCTGGGAGAGGAAAAATATGAATATTATGGGATTAATTACATTTTGAATTTTGAAAAATTTAACCATGCATCATTAGCACAGTATTGAATCTAAAGGAAATAGCAGAGACTTTAGAATATAATCCATAAATTTTACATTTCAATAGGGTTGACTTTTCTAAATACTGGCGCTTTATACCTCGTTACTCCCATTTCATTTTATTTTTTTTACTGAAGTAGTTGATTTACAATGTTGTGCTAATTTCTGGTGTACAGCAAAGTGATTCATATACGTATATATATATTCTTTTCCATTATGGTTTATTACAAGATACTGAGCATAGTTCCCTGTGCTATACAGTAGGACACTGTTGTTTATCTTATTTATTTATTTATTTTTTGCAGTACGCGGGCCTCTCACTGCTGTGGCCTCTCCCGTTGCGGAGCACAGGCTCCGGACGCGCAGGCTCAGCGGCCACGGCCCACAGGCCCAGCCGCTCCATGGCACGTGGGATCCCCCCAGACCCGGGCACGAACCCGCGTCCCCTGCATCGGCAGGCGCACTCCCAACCACTGCGCCACCAGGGAAGCCCAGTTTATCTATTTTATACATAGTAGTTTGTATATGCTAATCCCCAAATCCTAATTTATCCCTCCCCACTCCTTACTTCTTTGGTAACTGTAAGTTTGTTTTCTATGTCTGTGAGTCTGTTTCTGTTTTGTAAATAAGTTCATTTGTATCATATTTTAGATTCCACAAGTAAGTAATATCATATGGTATTTGTCTTTCTCTGTCCGATTTACTTAACTTAATATGATAATCTCTAGGTCCATCCATGTTGCTGCAAATGGCATTATTTCATTCTTTTTTTCTGGTTGAGTAGAATTCCAATGTATATATATATACCACAACTTCTTTATCCATTCATCTGTCAATGGACATTTAGGTTGCTTCCATGTCTTGACTATTGTAAGTATTGCTGCAGTGGACATTGGGGTACATGTATCTTTTTGAATTAGTTTTCTCCATATATATGCCCAGGAGTGGGATTGCTGGATCATATGACAGCTCTACTTTTAGTTTTTTAAGGAACCTCCATACTGTTTTCCATAGTGGCTGCACCAATTTACATTCCCACCAACAGTATAGGAGGGTTCCATTTTCTCCACACCCTCTCCAGCATTTATTATGTTACTCCCATTTTAATATCAGACATAGAGAAAAACAATATCATACATCCCACATAATCCAAAAATATATGTATATGTATATGTATATATATGTATTTTGTATGTTGAATTATATGACACTGAGTATCTTAACTAAACATTTTATAAACCAGAATATAATATTGTGATTTTAATACCCACTTTCTAGTTTACATAAATCTTTAAGAAACAAAACAGTTCCATTTCTGCACATAATCTGTGAGAGAAGATTTCATCTTTTGAGAATAAGATACAATTAAACTCAACAAATCAGCAGCCTCCCACATATGTTAACTGGAATATGGAGACCAAGTAAAGTAACTCTTCCAACAATAGGAAACGTTAATGTGCTCTTTTAAAAAAATTATTCAAACAGGGTAGGGGAAGAGTTAAACACAATGACTTTGTACATTCCAGGTGGTATGTTCTCTTACAATTGCCCCTTCGGGTTATTAATGTTAATTTTGGACAATGCCATGGGGCGAAGTTTGGTCACTGT
Organism: Delphinus delphis; assembly: GCF_949987515.2. NCBI lineage: Eukaryota > Metazoa > Chordata > Mammalia > Artiodactyla > Delphinidae > Delphinus > Delphinus delphis. The sequence goes on along the minus strand of NC_082685.1, from coordinate 49,495,752 downwards.
TTTCAGAAAAAAAACCTTTTTGCTGTCAATGCTGGGTGTTCAATCATACGGAATTTTTAAAAACAGGTAATCATTGATCCAAATATAGTAAAAAGTTGATACTCAATATTCACAAGATGATTCTCTGTTACTCTTTTATGCCTTTTGCCGTAGTTATTTTTAGCAATTACAGCTCTGCCTGTGCTCATTCATTATGCAGTCTGTATAAACCATCATTAGACATTACAGGAAAGAAGAGCACATAGCTTAAAAAGTGCTCATTCTATCTTATTCACCAGCTATGGCTATACAGTTGTCTCTTCACGGTAGCCTGGGGATAACAATCTCGAACACATTAGCTTTTTAAAAAATACAATAAATTGTCTAAAACCCCGAAGAGGAGATGCATAACATATCTGGGACATATGGTGTTAAAATGATCTTGTACTTTCCCACCACCTGTGAGAAGGCATTTTCACTTCTCCAAAGGGGCTTCAATCAAATTCAATCCAATATCAAGAAGATGCTATTTATTATAAAGAAGAACAGTCCACTTTACCAGATGCTGAATTAACACCTTATTTTGTGGCAGGCACACTGTAAGATGACAGGGTTAAAAAGACAAATAAGAAGTTAATTAAACAAATTATTCCTTTGTTTATAATTCTACATTTTTAAAAAAACACTGCCAAGCATTGAGCTAAGTCCCAAGGATACAAGACACTTGACTTCAATTTGGTTTTTTTATTCTAGAATACTTATAATGCAAAGCAGTTTTCTTTTACCATCTAATGTACCATATGCTCATAAATGAAGGCCCCATGTAAACATGCCAAATGTACATTTTCTAGCACTATTATTTTTGTCATCTTCCTCTTATTTGTTACTACATCTGCCACTTGAGATAATGAGACAAGGTGTTGTAGAGAAGTATCTTTTAATGTCTTTCTTGCTCTTCAATAACAACAATAAAAATAAAACCCATCTAATGTGCTGTGTCCTGTGTGCCTGGCATTGCGCTATGTGTTTTATAGGCATCCACTTTAAACCCATCTGAAAAACTCCATCAGGTAAGAACTACCATCATTTTAATTTAATGTGAAGAAATGAGATTGAGAGTGATTTACTAAATCCCTTGAGTTGACCAGGCTAATAAGAAGCTCAGCTCAAACTCAAACTCAAGTTTGCTGCATGGAATAGTGATACAGAAGGAAGATTTTCTGGTACCCACTCCATCTTCACGATGTCTTCACAAGTTGGGGCAGTTTAAACTGATTTGCAAAAGAGCTGGATCAGTAGTTTTCTTTTCCTTTTTAATCACTGTCTAGATAGATAGATGGGTAGATGGATAGATAGATAGGTAAACAGACAGACAGATAGATAGAACTCCTTATATGATAAGGGTATCCCTGAATTAAGAGTTGGCCAACATCAGTTTTAGTTACAGATGCACGACCTTGACAACATATTTAACAGTTCCATGTTTGCTTTCTCATCTATAAAGTCTTAATTCCATCCTTGCCTAGCTTGCCTCCTTACTTTCAGCAGGATAAAATGAGAGGATATTTGAGACAGCACTTTGGAAACCTAAAGAATATGCTCAAGTGTCATCAATAAAAACTAGGGGGAGAGGAGAAAATAAAGGACAGAAAAATCACCAAGCTTTACCCCTCCAAAGTGCTATAATTTCAAAAGGCGAAGGCAGGGTTGGATGCTGTCACATAAAAAGCTTTGTTCTCTGAAATGTTTATTCCCTGAAAAACTTTCCCTGCAGAGAGAGAAACACAAGAGTTTGTCCTTAATGGGGAAGCAGCAAATTCAGGGGTTGGGAAGGGAAATTTGAGGTCAGCTGTACGTGGTTTGAAATGGGCTTGGCCATTTCATCATCTACAAGACTGAAGAAGTTGTTTAACTTCCCTAAGCCTCACTTTCCTGTCTACAAAATAAACTTAATAATATAATAGCTATCTGAAAATATGGTTGCAAAAGTTAAATATAAGAAATGTATGCAAAGTGCACAGCATTGTGTTTGGCTCTGAGCCTAGCACATAGAAAATGCTCAAGCTCTGCAAAGTGGTACACTGAGTGATTTTCTACCAATGCACTTGTGTTTGTTTTTTTAACTGTGGGCCAAGCCTGAGTGATTTCAGGCCATGTTAAGTTAATAGGGAATGCAAGCAGATAGAGGTGCTAGGAAGAATCGAGGCACGTTTGTTAGACTGGAAAAAAGTGAATGAGCAGGGAAGGATGCTGAGGGTTTCAGGCCAGAAACACAGGACAATGTGATGCAGAAACAAGAATCGTGTATCAGTTCCATTTTGAATGGTCTAGGGGAGAGAGATCAATAAAGCCACGAATATCTAGTTTGGCAATAAAGGGCACTGCTTGGAATTTTTAGGGGGAAAGAAATCATTAAAGATGAAAAAAGTCCTTTGGGGATGTGGGATAAGCAATGGTAATATTCCAGTTCACTCGGGACACACTTGCTTCGCAGCTGCTCTCTGGTGTAACAATTAACAGTGCTCTAAAAGTATTTAGGTCTTGGGACTTCCCTGGTGGTGCAGTGGATAAGACTCTGCACTCCTAATGCAGCAGGCCTGGGTTCAATCCCTGGTCAGGGAACTAGATCCCATGTGCATGCCACAACTAAGAGTTTACATGCCACAACTAAGGAGCCCAGGAGCTGCAACTAAGGAGCCTGCTTGCCACAACTAAGACCTGGTACAACCAAATAAATGAATAAATATTTTAAAAAATAAGAAAATAGAAGTATCCAGGTCTGGACTAGGAATCATACACAGTTGCCCCTACTTCTGAGGCCTGACAATATCAGGGGATTATTTGGAGGGATTCTAGATAAGGTTTTTACAGGAATTGTGAAAGCAGCAGATCCTCGAATAACATGCTGTATGTTATTTAGAGGTTTTGCATCATCTCTTAAATTCATGGTCATGTTTACTCGGGAAAAAGAGCCTCAGATTTAGAGTCCCAGAGAACACAGCAATGCTCTCCTCTTCCTTTTATCTAGACTATTTTGCTCCAAGACAATCACAACAATAGTTTTGAAAAATAGGTCACCTAGATTTCAAAACTACTTTGTTTCGAGCCATCTGGGGCTGAGGATGGTTTTGAAATGAGCCGTTCTTAGTATCACGGCTGAAACCTGACATAACACATTTATTTGCCCATCTGCCAGTGTTGCAGCATTGTTCTGGGTATTTGATATTCAGAAGATGTATCAAGAATTTGAACCTCGGAGAAACAAACTACTCAGCATTTCAATTAGGATCAGTGTGTTGTGCATACAAAGCATCACTACAGAAAAACTTGGAACATGTTGGAATACGTGGGTCTTAAAAAGTAAATACTGCCGAACGGTTGCAAGTTAGATTATATTCTGCATGGGCAATCTCTTTCCATGTCCCTGAGCTGTTATTCTGAGAAAGGTGATTAATACAGACTCCTGATTTGCATCTCCAAATTCCAACCGCCTTAGCTTTCCAGTCCATGTTTAGTAAGTTATTTTCGGCACATTTAATTGACTCTGTATAAAGCTTTGATTAAATGGCAGCTAAGAGAACAGGTCATGTGACTCCGTGTATTTCCCATAACACCCAACATAACTATAAAAAAGATTAGTGGCTTCATTTGGAATCATTGCCATTTTCATGCCCTTCCCCCATCTTGCTGGAGTAATTCTTAACGTCCTTCTCTTCTACCACGTATTTGTGTGGCTTCCAGAGTTCTATTCATGGCTGCTATCATCATCACAGAAAAAAGAGATGCCTCCATCTCTTGTAAAAAGTGGAGTGTGTTATCATTTAAATATGGCCATTTCTCCCTATCTGCCTCAATGGTGGATATAGGAGAAAACATAGGGCTTATTGTTATCTTTCAGATAATAATAATAATGACTGATACTACTAGTAATAATAACAAATGTGTATTGAATATTTATTAGGTGCTAAAGATCTTACCTGCATCATGTCATTAATCTTCACAAAAAACTGAAGACGTAAGTACTATCACTCCTATTGTTCAAGTAAGGAAACTAAGGCTTAGAGAGGTTAAGTGGCTTGCCAATGTCACACAGCTGGTACTTTTTCATGAGCTGGGGGTTTAAGCTCAGATCTGTCCGGCTTTAGAATTTGCTCTTAATCTCATGCTATGATATTTCTCTTTTATAATATGAATTTCTGACATACCTAACACCACCCTGCCGTTTGATCCTACAATGTTATATTCGAATTCTTCTGTCCTCCCAGCACCTTCAAGGAAATATCTAAAGTAAAAATGTTTATGAGGGCTTCCCTGGTGGCGTAGTGGTTGGGAGTCCGCCTGCCGATGCAGGGGGACGCGGGTTCGTGCCCTGGCCCGGGAGGATCCTACATGCTGCGGATCGGCTGGGCCCGTGAGCCATGGCCGCTGGGCCTGCGCGTCCGGAGCCTGTGCTCTGCGACGGGAGAGGTCACAGCAGTGTGAGGCCCGCACACCGCAAAAAAAAAAAAAAAAAAAAAAAATCTTTATGATGCTTATAGAATTTAAAATTGATAACACATTGCCTGTGCAAAACTGTTACTCGTAATTAAACTATGGTTCAGGTGAGGATTTTTTAAATCCATTAAACTGAGGTTCTTAATGGGAGAGATGCTCTCAATCATTTCATCCCCACTGATGAGCATGATAGTTGACAGGTGGTTGTCACCAGCTAATGCTTATTGAATAAATGTGAATTAAAAAGAAAAAACTTTACTCATGATAATATCACTCACTTTGGTTGTGAGAGAGGCTCTGTATTGAAAAACTGAAATGGGCAATTTCAGTCCATGCTGGGCTCTGTGTCTGACAAAGGAGGGAAGGAACAAAGGAAAAGGTCTGTCTTCATGTTTATGCTGTTACTGTACTACCTGATTCTTGCCTTTCCTAATTATTATCCTTTTGGGTTGGTATTTTCCATTTTGCTCCCTATGCCCTTTTGTTTTCTTATTTATTCTTGATATACTTTCTGTCCTTCCATTTGCTGTTGCTGTTTCAGCATCTTTGTAAGTAAGGTTATTGACAAAACAGACTGCTTTCCAAGAAGAACAACAGAAATTGATTTGGGGATAAGACTTACAAACTACATGCAGATCATAACAAACTGCTAATAAACTGCTTTCTGTGTCTAATGAGCATGAACAGAGTCTGATTTATCCTCTGTGTAAAGGGAGGAGGTGTAGGAGGGCACCTTGAGGGTCCTTGCAGACATCTGTGTGAGAAGAAAACGCTCTATTGCAAGAAACAGCAAACAGCCTTCTCCCAGGCAGACTGCCTACCAGTTTTGCAAGGTTCAATGCAGAGGGTCAGAAGGGAATCCCCAGAAAATGGACTCTTGTGGATCTGCATAAGCTGGGGTCAGAACCCAGGAGATCCTTGCTATTCCGGTGTCTCTATTTCAATATGTTTCTCACCTGCTAGACCTCAGTTTGAATGCTAGCTCTGCCAACAATGTCACCATGGTCAAATTAACAAAACTGTCTTAGTTCCATTGTTTGAAAAAAATGCATGGCATGACACTCAAATCAGCAACTTATAGAATATGAAAGTGATTTTCAAACAGTAAAGCTTACTTCAAGTGTTTCTTGTTATTATTACAGGAATTATCTTCCAAGTATTTCCACCAACTGAATTCTCATATTTGTTAACGATTAGCCTTAACTGGCCATCTCAAAATTCCGTTTGTTAGGCATGTACTAAATGTTTCTACTGTACTTTCTAGCACACATTGCTGTTGGTAACTCAGTTAGGTACCACTAGAATGAGCACTGGTTGAGAAGTCAGGAGTCTGATGGTCCTGGTCTCAGTTTTCAGTCCAACTTATTACCACTCTGGGCAACTCATTCTCCTCTGAGCCTCAGAGCAGATTAAATGAGGCAATTCCTATAAACTAATGCTCGTTCCCGCCTCCTATTCCTTATCCTGGCTTAAGAAAGAAACACAGTAAACTGCTTCTCATCTACCACTCTCAAGAGATGGGGTTTTCTAGTTCGTGTAATTTCCTGATTAAGATGAAAATTCTGTTTCAATTACTACCAAGAACATTCCAGGAAGATTAATCCATTTGATTTAAAGAATGAACATTAGCTACTAAGGGGTATCTTAAAGTTCATTTCATCAAAACCCCGTATTTTAAAGGTTTCTGATGTTGAGTATTTACAAGGATCTTTTACACAGATTTTATGTAAGCCCCGTATTGTTTCAATGTTAAAATTTTGAAGATATGCTGGTAACTGGTAGCAACTTAAAGACTGTAAGGTCGAGACTTCATACACACCTGCTGTGTATTTCTATTGCCCAGCTGAGTTCCCAAGGGAAGACAGAAGTTTACTAGAAGAGACAGAAGAGACACTGAGCCTGATAGAGATTTGATGTGTCCATAGTTACTATTATCACATGATATAGTGAATGAAAAATATTGCCTGCCAGATCAGTAAACAAAGGATGTTGCAGCCATCAAGCCATCACATTAGCGTCACCCTAGCAGTGAGCCCTGAGGGAACTGAGGACAGAAACAGGCTGCCTGCCATCAAGTCATCAGCCACTGCAGCCACCCCTCAACGATGCGCCCTGAGGGAACTCGGGATGAGAAGCCACAGGACACTGGCCCCAGATAGCTGAGGTGCACATCAAAGGAATGATTTCAGTGAGCCCAGACTCTTGCATCTTCCCATACATAGAAAAGCACTAAATTCCTTAACTTGAAGTATCTGGCTTTCTTTAGTTAACAATAATCTTTTGATGTTTCAACTACCTGGTCTTTGTTGCAAAAACTCCTATATATCCTGGCTCCCCTCTTGTCTCTTTGGAGCAGTCCCTCAGAGTTATCTGAGATGCTGTGACCTGGGGCTTAAGTCCTCAGCTTTATCTCAACTTTTAGGTTGTGCATTTCTTTTTCAAGTGAGAAGACACATGATTTCTAAGACCTTATACATGTTTATTTACCTCTCTTACTACTGGGATGGGCGTTTGTCCTTTTAGGTAATGTCAGGCCCAGTAATCTCCACTAAAGAACACAGATTTAGAGAAGAAGCCAGAATATTTCCAGAAATATTTATCATAATAATAGACTTTTAGAATGCTGTGTTTAATTTTAATTTCTTAGATTTAGTATTGCCTGACTTTGCACAATGAAAATACTTCCCACTTTAATGTCAAAACATCTCCTAATAAAATTAATTATAGAGCTGAAAGCATATGATTCTCACTATGTCTTTTCTTTGTGCCCTGTTCTAGCCTTGCTGTAACTCTGCTCTTTTGGTGTTATAAATCAGGACTATAAATAAAGAAGGTTATAACTTTTAATCTTTTTGGTTTTAGATCAAGACATTCAAGTATTTTTTTTTTTCCTGGAGACAGGGAGAAATAAAGAAGAAAGTACTCACTAATAAACAGCACTGAGATTTTAATTTCCCTTAGCAGAGACGGTAATGATACAAATTTAGAAGTGAAGCCATCAAAGTTTGGAGATGTCACTCTGAACCGGCTCTTCCCACAATTCTCCGACCTTTATAATCTTTAAGGTATACATTCTTTTTTTGTTGTTATTAATTCATTTATTCTTGGCTGCGTTGTGTCTTCGTTGCTGCGTGCAGGCTTCCTCTAGTTGCATCGAGCGGGGGCTACTCTTTGTTGCGGTGCATGGGCTTCTCGTTGTGGTGGCTTCTCTTGTTGTAGAGCGTGAGCTCTAGGCGCGCGGGCTTCAGTAGTTGTGGCTTGTGGGCTCTAGGAGCACAGGCTCAGTAGTTGTGTCAATGGGCTTAGTTGCTCCGCAGCATGTGGGATCTTCCTGGACCAGGGCTCGAACCCGTGTCCCCTGCACTGGCAGGCAGATTCTTAACCACTGCGCCACCAGGAAGTCCCTAAGGTACACATTCTGACCAAGAATGCATTTAAGCTGTGATAGATCTCTAGTTTTAGCTATCTAAAAAGTATACAGGAATTGATTCCAACAGCTGCTGATTGATTTTAAGATTCTGCTCATGAAACATGCTTGTTCTTCTATTGGAAAATAACATTCTCATTAAAGGTAGTCAGGATTCTCCTTGATTAAGCTGAGTGACTTAAATGTCTCAGTGAACACAAGTGTCTGATGGAATATATATATACACACACACACACTTATTTTCAAAATGTTAATATGATGGGTTTAAGCAGCAATGCCTTGAAGATGAGTATTTCAGGTTGTGTGTTTTATAAGAAAATTCATTGTATGGAAATTCAGTGTATAGGTCAGGTGATTACTTAGTACTGAACACTATTTTAGCACTTCCTTTACAGAACTGTTAGATTTATAATGTGTGTTAATAAATATGAAGTTGATGATTAACAGCTTGGCTTTGTAGTGAGAAAAACTTAGGATCAATTACTGGTTCTGCCACTTACCAGGAGTGTGACCTTGAGGCAGTTACTTTTCTAAGTTTTAATCTTTTACATCGGAAGAAAAGTGATAAGAATATCAGCCACCTCACATGACTGTTACTGGGATTTAATAACATCATGAGATGATCATAAGGTGATGAACACTAATGTTAACGAAGGCTGAAGATATAATAGGTGTTGCAAGCCAAAGAGAGATACCAGATCAAAATACAGTACATTTTCAGCATATATCCTGAGAACCAGTTTCATGACCCTTGGGTCTTCACCCAAGGATCTTAAAAGAAGATGTAGGATATAAAATGTTGGAGGGTGGAAAAGAGGAGGGCTTTGTTTAGCTGATTTTGGAAAAGAGGCTTCAGAGGATAGTACGTCACACCTGCTCCTTAAACCTCACCAAAGGGAAGGGATGGGGGTACCCATCCTCACCACTGAAGCCTAGTGAGGGACTTTAATGCGCCCACTGGAAGAGCTTGATACGGCTCTCCCAGATCCTTAAAGGGAATGGATTCGAGTCTGACCCCTACCAGGGAAATCTGGAAGGCAGCAGAGAGGCTGGTAAGCTGCTTTATTGGGACAGTAGAAGAGAGTTCCTCCTGCAACTGTATTCCCTCTAACAACAAATCAAAGAATATGTGAGTTTACCATCAAATTTAAGCCACATAAGAGAAGAAGCTGGCCTTGGGGTGTTTCACTTATGCCCAAGAGTGCTACCTGGAAGAGGCAATGGGATTTCATCCATGAGAGTCCATTTGGAGTGTCCCTCTAGAACACTGGCAGTGGAGTGAGCAGGTGGCCAGCCAGAGGGGCGACACTGCCTCACTCATGAGGGTAACAGCTCCAGGGCCCATACGATAGCCTCTGAAGAACTCTCAAAAATGTCCACAAGGTAGAAGAGTCAGCTTTGAACTCTTTCCTCTTGTGTAGAAAAAGCAAAAAGGCCACAGGGAAGAGAACACAAAGCTATCTTGAAACAGTACCGGTTCAAGTAAAAAGAACTCCCACATGCTCCTTTGCCCTTCCCTTTCTCAATGCTCCAACCGTCGTGGAGGGTAAGAAAAAGATAAGGACACCCCCCACCCCACCCCCCACACACGCACGCACGCACACACACTGCAAGATGCCTGCTTCCAATATGGGTCAGAGAAAATCTAACATCATATCAAGTTCAGAGTTGTGATCACCCTCTGGGAGTAGACAGTCCAGTTTCTAAAATAAGACTATGTGTGATTTAAAGAGATCACAGGACTTTCTATTACCTAAGACTGACCAGAAAAGTCACAGCCCTGCCCATTTTCCACTCATGGTCATGGAAAGACTGTGCCTAGAATCTAAGTTTTAAAGGGAACAATGGAAAATTAAAATATAGTGTTTTAACATGTTCCATGAGCCATGCTTGTTCAAAGTACAGCTGATTATGGGTATAACTAGTTTTTTCACTTTTTTTTAACAACTAGAAAACCTTATTTCCTGGACACCAGACCCATTGAGTCACACTCCTAACCGGCTATATTGGCTTTGGCCAGAGGCCACCATGGAGAAGGCATTCTTGTTACACATACTCCTGCACAAGGTCATGTAAGGGTAAATAAAATGTAAGGTAGGAATGTAGGTATCACTAAGATCTAATGCCTAATTATAGAATCAGAATGGAGGACACACATTAATTACTCAGATATAGAGAAGAAATGGAAGACTGATTGCCATGACGTATGTAAATATATATTGTCAGCGTACTCTGAAGCCATATTGTACCTTGCTGGGGCTTATAGAGCTAACTGTGGCAGCTGGGACAAGTAAGCCTGGTCATAGTCTTGTTTCTAAAGGATAAGCCACTCCCTGTTGACTGAGAGCCTTTCCCAGGCTAGAACCTGGGGGTTGTCCCCATGACACTTCCCTTCAATGCCATCTCTCTCCCCATTGATGCTCAGCATATGTGCATTTCCAAAAATTTTCAGACAACTTAGAAGTAGTATGGGATGGTCACAATAATCCTGAAATCTTGTCTTGCAGGTTCTTCTCTCATCTTTCAGGAATCATGTGGCATAATGAACGGACTAGAGTCAAAGCTCTGATATCAGACTTTGTCTTCACAACCAGAGCTTAACACAGCAACTGACACTTAGGATGTGCTTGATAAATAACAGTTGGAAAATAAAATGCTTGTTATCATGACTGCAACCCATCTTGAAGAGCAAACCTCACATATAGGGTTGGTGAAGAGGAACACTGTCTCTAAAATGACCTGTGAGCTCCTTTTATGTGGGGAAGCACTGGAATAAAATCATAAATTGCTAGAGCTGGAAGGCCCAGTGAGATACTTTATTGCAGCCCTTCATGGTATCCTACACAACTAACTCTTCATAAGGGCCTGCCTTCTTAGGATGATGGAGTTGATGAGTTCAGAACACTGTCCATTCAGGCCTGGAAGTACATTACAGACATAGCCTGATGCAAAAAACCTAATTACCTAACACACAAACTTGTTAAGCTAAATTGTTAGGCTACCATATGAAAAACTTACCTAAATATTAAAATAATTTCAGCACTTCTCCAAATAAAAATTAAAAACACTTACGGTATATTTAAAATAACTTTGATGATAACTGCATTGCAAAAAACTTATCAGATAATCTACTTTTCAACAAATATACCTTTTCCAGCTTCAGAATGTGACTGCCAAAATGCTACTTCTTAGGGAGTATAATTGTTTGTTTGTTTGTTTTGGCGGTACGCGGGCCTCTCACTGCTGTGGCCTCTCCTGTTGCGGAGCACAGGCTCCAGACGCACAGGCTCAGCGGCCATGGCTCATGGGCCCAGCCGCTCCGCGGCATGTGGGATCCTCCCGGACCTCCGCGGCATGTGGGATCCTCCCGGACCGGGGCATGAACCCGCGTCCCCTGCATCAGCAGGCGGACTCTAAACCACTGCGCCACCAGGGAAGCCCAGAGAGTATAATTGTGAGCATTTATTATGTGTCTAGTCCTTTGAATTTTATTACTTTGTTTTCTAATTTTCTAAAATGAACACATATAATTTGCTCAATATATAAGAAAGCAAAGGTTATAAATACAAGTATGTACCTTTTTCCAAAAGGCAAGGAATTTTGCTCGCTTCGTTGATTAATTCACCAGAAAATTAAGAAATCTATGTTTTACTTTGTAATTGTCTATAGAGTTTGATAATATATGTGTTACTCCATGAAAGAAAATACTTATCCAGAAGACTGATAGAGGTGGGCAGCACTTATTCTAGATTTTAACTACAGGAAAGTAATTTCCTTTCAGCAATGCACAAGAAAAGTGTTTTCTTCCTAGCTTCAGGGAAAGCCTATGAGCTGTAATTAAGTATTGAATTAATGCTACTGGTGTAGAATCAATGGTCAGTACAATCAATACCTGAGCCTGACTGAAACGTGAGTATAGGTGTCAGCAAAACTGCCGAAAAGAAACAGCATTCGAGATGAACTGCTGCTGTTCCAGGTCACTTAACCTTAACAATCAAGGTAACAACACCATTAATGTTGACCCAATTATAAGAGACCCAGCTCAAGGTTTCATTTGAATGCACATATATATACACACAGGCACACAATATTCAAAGACAACAGTTCTGCCACTATCAAACCACACTGCCAAACAGTGTACTGTGACTTTGATATCGCCTTACCTGTGACTGTCTCTCTTGGCACCCCACAAACCAAGTGGATCATACATATTTTTACACTACTGTTTTTTTTTTTTTGCGGTATGTGGGCCTCTCACTGTTGTGGCCTCTCCCGTTGCAGAGCACAGGCTCTGGACGCGCAGGCTCAGCGGCCATGGCTCACGGGCCTAGCCGCTCCGCGGCATGTGGGATCTTCCCGGACCGGGGTACGAACCCATGTCCCCTGCATCAGCAGGCGTACTCTCAACCACTGTGCCACCAGGGAAGCCCTACACTACTGTATTTTTTAGTGGATTTTTTGTAGGACCCTGGTGGGATTGCAACACGTTGCTTAAGATAATTAGAGACACCTTAAACTGTCACAAAGGCAGGGCTAGTCGCTGCTGCACTACTGGCTCGGTGGTGTGTGTCATACCCTGCTGCTTATTTGATGCAACTAAGGTACAGAGCAGCCCCCTCTGAACCCCAGCCTCCTGGGCAGGCTCATTCCCTCTGAGATCTTGCTCTCTTCATAAATCAACTCATTCTTGAGCTCTTCTGTGGGGAGCAGCAAGTTTGTTTTTTCATTCATTCGTTCCTTCATTTATTCAAGAAATACTGATTGAGCATTTACTCCGTGCCAGGGGGAGAGGAAACTACCAGTGAAGTTTGATTCTCATGGAACTTACAGTTTTGTGAGGGAAGGAGACAATAACAAAACAAAAATAAGTACGCAGTATGGCAGGTGATGATAAGTGCTAAGAAGACAAAGTAAAGCAGGGTAAGGGAGGGAGAGGTGGAGGTTTATTCATGCAGCATGGTCAAGAAAGGGCTCCCAGGGAAGCCCTGTCATATTTTTTTGATGATACTATGTCTATGACAAGGAGCCACCAGGTTCCAACTTGACCTTTTCTATGACATTATTAAGAACATGCTAAGACTCTTAAAAATGCACTGGAGAGGGCTTCCCTGGTGGCACAGTGGCTGAGAGTCCGCCTGCCAATGCAGGGGACACGGGTTCGAGCCCTGGTCCGGGAGGATCCCACATGCCGCGGAGCAACTGGGCCCGTGCACCACAACTACTGAGCCTGCGCTCTAGAGCCCACGAGCCACAACGACTGAGCCCACGTGCCACAACTACTGAAGCCCGTGCACCTACAGCCTGTGCTCCACAACAAGAGAAGCCACCGCAATGAGAAGCCCGCATGCACACCACAACGAAGAATAGCCCCCGCTCGCTGCAGCTAGAGAAAGCCCGCCCGCAGCAACAAAGACCAAATGCAACCAAAAAAAAAAAAAAAAAATGTACTGGAGAAACATTCTATGATGTTTATAAATAAATTGCCAAAGGCTCTCAAAGGCCAGCTGTATTAAAAAAATAAAGTCCAAATGTAAAATAGATAGCTAGTAGGAAGCAGCCGCAGAGCACAGGGACATCAGCTCAGTGCTTTGTGACCACCTAGAGGGGTGGGATAGGGAGGGTGGGAGAGAGACGCAAGAGGGAGGGGATATGGGGATATACACATACGTATAGCTGATTAACTTTGTTATACGGCAGAAACTAACACAACATTGTAAAGCAATTATACTCCAATAAAGACGTTAAAAATAAATAAAGTCCAAAACAATTCTTCAAAAGTTATGTATTTTAAACCTATTAAACCCATCAGTACTGTTTCTAAGCAAAAGATACAAAGCAAAATAACTGTGCTCCTCACAAAAAAATAATTACAGCATTTATTATATAAAACTAATCATAGTTCACTAAAGGCTGTAAGGTCTTGCAATGGGACAAAATTTTTAGATTTTATGGTGGACATTTTTCAATCCTGTCAAGGTAGCTCTGTGACTGCACACAGAACCTCACGTGGACATAGCGTCAAAGTTTAAATGTGAGACCCTCTTTGGAAATGAGGTCTGCCCTCAGCCCGTATTGTAGACCCACTGAGTGCTCCCCAAACAACAGATCCTATGGGAAAATACAGACAGACAAACCTAGGGGGATGAAACTTAGATTTACACTAACAAACACTGACCAATGACCCGAGGACAGCACATCAGCAAAATATTTACCAGTGCAGGAAAATAAAGACTAAAACTGTTTTGCAGCGATTTGGACAACTCAAGACCTATTCTTTTAGATTCCCAAGGTTTTGGGTTTTAGTAGATTCTGCTGGATTAACCACTCCTTGCTTTATTAAACAGAGACTCCCAAGATTAACAAAGTCTTAGCTTGTAGTCTCTGCATCACCACTACAGTGATTAGTGACTGTCTTTGCTGTGGCCAAGTTATTCTCTTAGAATCCACCCAGGAGGATAACAATACACACCCTTCCCTCATCACTCCAGACTGAGGCTTCAGTTCTTATGGTTGATTTTTGTGGCCCTTTGTAATCTTCCCTTTTATTGTTAACGATTATATTTCTCACATCTGCTATTGAGCCTGCAAATAATAGACTCTCCTCTGACCTACACACTACTTTTTTCCTAAGAGCTTAAAGAACCAACTCTGTGGGCAACGTTTAAAAACAAAAAGAAAGACACAAACAGCCTTGGGGTGATGTTATTATGAATTCAAGATACAAGTTATCAACTTTAGTACCTGAACTTTTGTGAGTTTATTTTTGTTCCTTTGCTTATTCAGAGACTTTCTGAGCCTCAGATTCATCATCCATAAAATTGTGCACAGAATTTTGGTGAGTATTAATACGGTCATATAGTTAAAAAATATATCGTGTGCTTATAATAATATAGGCAAGCATTTTTAGTCATTACTGTTTCTGATTATTACTTGTGTTAAAGATAGATGAGGGTTCCAGAAAGATGAATTCTGGGGAGGTGAAATCAAATTTTGAAATTCTGAGAGTATAGGATCCAAGTTGAGAAAATCCAAAATAAGTATATGGTTAGAAAGACATGGACTTTTGCATGCATCAGACTTAGCCAGAGGAAACAGAGGAATAGGTAAACTTCTCAGGATTCTCTGGAGTGTCCAAGCCATCCTGGATAGCAGGGTTTCACCAAGCTCCAAGCGGCTTAGTGGCCTTTCATTCAGACGTGCCTGATAGAGGTATTTCCTCATCTAATCCTCCCTAGAAAAAGCCTGATGACCTAAGTTGTATTCATGGGTAAAAAAACAGTAATAGAATTAACACGGAGATAGACCTCTAATCTGTCAGAAGAAGAACAATTTTCTGGATTCAACTGCTCTCCTGAGAGTTTAGGTATGCTTATACCTTATAAACTATTCATAAATATATTAATATGTATAAGTAAAATAAATATAGGAAACACAAATAACAAATATATTAAATAAAATATATAATTTATAAATTTCTATTTTATATAATTTTTATATATATATATATATATGTATACACACACGCAAAGTATTTATCATGGAGCCTGAAACCTGTAAAGTATTCAAGAAACATTAGCTACTTCCATTACTGCAGAATTAATACCTGCCAAAACACCAGCCAATTATATAACTCTACATTTTTCTCCATTTTTATACATACATCTTTATTTGTCCAGCCATTAGTATAAAAATATACACTTTTCTGTTTTCTAAAAATGATTTTTACTCAGAAATTCTCAGTTACATAATTTGAAGAACTACTGCTGTTCACATATTTAACTTAATAACTGGTAGTCCATTGGTTTGCTTTAGCATGATCTGTTTCATGATTCCTACATCTTTGAACATGTATAAGTCACACACTTATTCTGCTAATAGAAATGAAGTCACCAGATAAGCCAGTGCCCATAAGTTGGTACTTTTTAAGGCAGGAGATTGAAGTTTTCTCATAATAGTCTTCACCAGAACCAAGCCTGCATGCAGAAAAAGCTGTCTGTGTTTCTAATGCTTATTAACGATTAGTCAGCATTACAAGTCATAGGACAGGAAAAAGACTCCGTGTAATGTAAATGCGAATGCCCCCTACTTGCTCACATGCCACAGTGCCTTCATCTCTTACCTGGTAGAGTCATTAGGAACTCTTTTAAAAAATAAGGTTCTTTTAAATGTTGGTGATGCCATGGTACATCGAGAGAAGGCTGTGCAATCAAGCACAGGGAAATGAACTGCTCTCCATTTCTCTGATGGGGATAAAGGCTGGAATCATTTATCATATAAATGTCCCTGCAAGAAAAATTGCTCAAAGCACACTTCTGCCCAGCTACCAAGAGTTTACGTTCTGAGGGTAAATTAAACAAGTTGAAGGACAAAAATTACAACCCTGGGCACAGCTGGCTTGAAAACACGACGATTCTAGCAATAAAAATTGGTAATTACCAAAGATGTAAATAAACGGACAGAGGCTGCCATGATGCTCTGATGTAGTTTCACGGCCACTTGGTCCACCTCAGGACAACATCATATGGCACGTGAACTAATTCAGTAGCCATCTACCAGTCTCCCCTTTTCCAGGCTCTGCTTCCTGCAGCCCATCTTCAAGGTGCCATCAGGGTTCTGCCTGAGAGTGTCTCTTTCTACTCAAAATCAGACTCCTTTCATTCCATTTAAACCACTCCAAAGTTTAACCCCAGCTGACCTTTTTCCAGGCTTATCATCCAAGACCTCCTCCCTCATCCTAAGTTCCAGCCAAATTGAACTCTCACTATTCTCCCTATATGTGCTGTGACTTCCTGTCTTTGTATCTCTGCATAAGCTATTTACTCTGTCTAGAATGTCTAAATGCAAAAATTCCCTCAAGGTCTGAGTTTGCTTAACTATTTACTTCCTGACATATATTTTTCAAAGTGCATCTCATAGGCTACCTCTTCTGAGGAACCATTTTCCCATATGTTATTATTTATAACAATAACTGGGAAGATTTACTGAACATTAACACTGTAATGGACATTCTGCTAAAGGTTTCCTAGACTTGTGTAACAAGTGAGAAAAGTACAGTGTTAAAGAGTGCGGAGTGCCAGGGTTTCAAGTCACGGCTCTGCCACCTACCTGCCAATGAACTTGAGAATTTATTTACCTTCTGTATGTTCAGTGTCATCATGTGTAAAATGGGCACAGCTATAATACAGTTAAGACCTAACAGAGTTATTGTGGGGACTGTTATGTGAAATAATACATATAAAGCCCTTAGAACAATTCCTGGCACATCGTAATTACAATATAAATATCAGCTGCTGCTACTATTATACCCCACCATATGCTACAAGGTAGATGTCCTCATTATTTCCATTTAAGAGATGAAGAAGCTGCAGCTTAGGAAAGTTGAAAGTATGTCCAAAGTTATGGAGCAAATGTGTGACAGATACAGAACACACACATAAACCTGTCAACTCTAAATCTCTAATCTCACTTTCTGCAGACCAGTTGTCTTTGTTTTCAATCTAGTGATTTCCCTGAGGGCAAACAATAACAGCAACAACCATATTTGTTAATATTTATCGAATACTTACTATGTGCTAGGCATGGTACTGAACACTATCCATGCATTTATCTCATTAATTTGCACAGCGGATTTAATAACTGAAGACCACCCTTATCCTCATTTTATAGAGGAGGAAACTGCTTTACAGAACCTTATTCAGTCACACAGCTTATAAGTGACAGAACTAGGACTCAAACCCAGATTCTTATCTGAAACACCACCCTGCCTTACTTTTAGCTGGATTTATTCCCTTACTCCTCTGTTTCTCCAGCTCTCTTAGCGGAAGCTATTTCTATGTCACTGGGCACTTCGTTAGCTGTGCTTCTGTCGGACACCACTGCCAACCTGTCAATCACCGGAAAAGCAGAACCCTGTCCTATTCACACCGCTTGCCTAACAGTGTCTTCCGAGAAGTACATGCTAATAAACCTTGGACTGAACTGAATTTCATGTGGGATGTTGGATCGTGAAGCATCAAATGTTGCACAGAAAATGTTTTGCCTGTATGCTGACATGTTAAGTTATAATGACAAAGGGCTTGAGTCCACTTCTTGTACAAATGGCTAATGAATGAGAAACAACTTTCACATTAGTGAAGAGGCTCAGCCTTGAAACTGGATTCATCTGGAATCAATCCCCAAGCATACTAACTTTTTTGTTTGTTTTATTTATCCATTCTAAATCTTGGTTTCCTCATGGACAAGTAAAAGATAAGAATAATACTCCCTCTTAGAGTTTTTGATAGAATTAAATGTAAACATTCATAAAGCTACTTAGCACTGTGACTCATACATGGTAAGCACTCAGCAAAGTTGGCTCTGTAAATAAAAACTTACATATTTTCAAAAGTCAAATAGGGACTTCCCTGGTAGTCCAGTGGTTAAGACTCCACCTTCCAATGCAGGGGACATGGGTTCAATCCCTGGTCGGAGAACAAAGATCCCACATGCTGCCACGGGGCAACTAAACCCACACGCAGCAACTACTGAGCTCACGCGCTCTAGGGCCCGTGCACCGCAGCTACTGAGCCTGTGTGCTCCGGAGCCCGTGTTGCACAACTAGAGAGAAGTCCACGCGCTGCAGTGAAGAGCCTGCAATGAAAGATCCCGCATGCCACAACTAAGACCCGACACGGCCAAATAAATAAATATTAACAACAACAAAAAAGTCAAATAATTAAAGAATAGCTCCTTGATCATTCAAGCAACTGCTCTTTTCCAGATGTAAAATCTTCCTGAGGGAAGACCCCAGATATTGTGAAATAAATTTGAGCAAAGATGAGTGAACAGAAAATAAATAACTCTCTAGGGAGAAGTGCCCTGAAAGGGTCAAGCATGTGAGAAATGGCAGGAAGGGGGACCATTTTGTGGTAAGCGGCTCCATTCTTTTTTTTTTTTTTTTTTTTATTAACATCTTTATTGGGGTATAATTACTTTACAATGGTGTGTTAGTTTCTGCTTTATAACAAAGTGAATCAGTTATACATATACATATGTTCCCATATCTCTTCCCTCTTGCGTCTCCCTCCCTCCCACCCTCCCTATCCCACCCCTCCAGGCTGTCACAGAGCAGCGGCTCCATTCTTAACCCAGGGGACACAAACCCCACTGGGTGTCTTTGTGTTTTTACAATGTGTGACAAAGGCCCTACAGTGAAGGTTTTCCTTTGTTCTCCAGTCTCACTGACAGAGTGAATTTCACATGTAGAACTCATTTATCTGGAAACTCTGATGCCTAATGTATTAAGAATTGCAAAATTAAAACTGGGTGTAAAATATTAGAGCTGATAAAATAAAGAGTGAACACATAGATTTCCCAAGGAATATATCACTCATGTTTCTAGCAAATATTATATTATAATATGTATTTTTCCCAATTAATCAATAAAGAAATCTATATTACATGAAATTGCAGCATTTGAAGGTCCCTGACTATTATGGACCTAATTATGTGCCCCTCAATTCATATGATGAAGCCCTAACCCCCAATGTAGCTGTACTGGAGATAGGGCCTGTTAAGGAGGTAGTTAAGGTTAAATGAGCCCATAAGAATGGAGCCTTAATCTGATAGGACTGGTGGCCTTATCTGGAGAGGAGACACCAGATGCACATGCACAGCGGAAAGATGATGTGAGGACAGAGTGAGAAGGTGGCCTTTTACAGGCCAGGAAGAAAGGCCTCACTGGAAATCAACTCTGCTGGCACCTTGATCTTGAACTTCCAGACTCCAGAACCATGAGAAAGCGATTTTTCTGTTTTTAAGCCTCCCAGTCTGTGGTGTCCCATTATGACAGCAGGAACAGACTAATATTTGTATTACATTATTTCCTGTCTTCCTATAACAATATGTTTACATTTTTCCAATGAAGAATGAGGATGGCTTATTGGACAAAGGACTTTTGTGTCTCTTTCAAGTCAAGGAGTCCATTTGGGAAATGTAGTTTGGATCTGACTTTCATACTTCAGACAAAAAGAAAAAAGTATTAACACCCCACACATAGCACTTGTGTTATAAAGTATCTCTTTATTAGGAATCTCTAAGTACCTCCCTCCAGACCTCAAGCACCAGCAAAGGGCCATGGGAAGACAAAGACCAGCCACACAGCAGGCATCAGTATAAACTTAGCAATGATACGGGCTCTTTGTTACATGGATTTTACTCTTTGTCCTTCTGAAATTTAAATTCTTTCCAGTTGAAAGGGATGGTACAATTCCATCTCTTTCAGCCAGCCATGCTTGGCAATTGTGGGTCAAGAGGCAGAATAAAACCATGGCCAGCACTGACTGATAAGGTTCTGCAGGTTTAGTGGTACTATGGTTTCCATTGATTGAGAGTATTTATTTTCTTAATTTTCTTCCAAAAATATTTTTTGAGGCCTGCTGTGTGACTGGTACTGAGCAAGGCTCTGGGGATAGAGCAGAGAAACAACAGCCTTGGTCTTTGCCTCCAGCTTCAAACTAGGATGTAAATACAGACCACAATATGCAGTTAACCACATTAACATACACAATATTTTCTGATGATAGTAAGTCCTGAAAAGATCATAAAAGATAGCAATGGATAACTTTAAATTATACTTTGGATAGAGTCTGAACTGTGGTCATGGCCGTGCTAACACAGGGGAGGAGAAGTCCGGGCAATTAGTGTAAAGGCCCTGTGGCGGGAATCACCTCGATGTGCCTGAAAATCAGAAGGAAGGATGGCGTGGCTGGGGTACAAAAGGGGACTAGATCAAGAGGGCCACGTAGAACATGATCAGGAGAGCTGGGGATTCTTAGTGCTCTGACAAACCATTGCAGGGGTTTAAGCTAAGCGAGTCTAACTACAAACAACGGTCTGCAGGCCAAATCCAGGCTGCAGCCTGTTTTGTAAATAAAGTTTGACTGGGGCACAGCCAAGCCCAGTCATTTAATTGTTGTCTGCGGCTGCTTTTGTGCTACAAGGCCAAAACTGAGCACTTGAGAGAGACTATATGGCCCACAAGACCTAAAATATTGACTAACTGGCCCTTTATAGACAAAGTTTGCTGGAGGGGAAGCATGCGGAATAGTCAGGAGGCTGTGCAGTCATCCAATGGAGAGGTGATGGTGGCTTGCACCAGTGTGTTTGATAGCAGTACACATGCCAAGAGATGAACAGATCTAGGGCATGCTTTGCAAGAAGAGCTGGGAGAATTTCCTGAAGAACTAAACATGGTGGGGGAGAGAGGAATGGATAGAGAGGAATCAAAACATTTCTAGCGTTTTGCCTTGAGCATCTGAGTAGATTAACAAGGTCCTGTACTGAGATAGGAAGCTCCTGAGGAGGAGCAGCTTCGTGGAAACAGTAAGAATGAAGAGCTGTTGGAAAATGTTCAGTTCGAAATGCATTTGTATAAAGCCTCTCTGTTGCCTTTTTCCCCCTTCAGTCCAGTGCAGTTATTCCCAAAGCAACCCAATGACTTTTCCCCCCTTGTTGCATAACACAAACAAAACCCACATGGCCAGTAGAATGATAGCTGACATTTCCTTGGAAGCTAAACCATAAACATTCTGAAGGCAGGGGTCATGCCTGCATTGCACATCATCATATCTCCACGGCCAGCCTAGCACCTGGCACATAGAAGAAGCTCCATAAATAACGGTTTTGAAAGCAAACTGAAGAAATAGTAACCATTCATAGAGAACTTACTATGACATCAGGAACTCAGTGTGGCGCTGCACACAAATTACATTATTTAGTCCTTACAAAAATCCCGCAAGCTAGTTGATGCTATACAAATTCTACAGATTTGGAAACTGAGGCTTAGAGCAAGGGATCAAAAGCACAACTCCCAGCCCTACAGAGCTGAGTCAGGAGATAGAAATGGGTGAAGGGGAGGCAAGTATCGACAATGGGATGCAGTAGTTGGATGTACTGTGAGATGACAGCCTTCTTTAAGTGGGCAATTGCTTCTTGGCTGCCACTGAAGCTTGCTCTGTGGAAAAGCAGCTACCCAATATTACCAGGTCTGCTTTTTCAACAGAAGTTGAAAATCCAGTTTTTTATAAAATGAAAACTCTCAAAAAAAAAAAAAGTACATTGTCCTAGAGCAAGCAGTAGAGAAACCAATCCTGGCAGGCATCTCTCATACTTTTCTCTGTGTATTAACCTCCTTTCTAGTGGGGAGAAAAGCTAGTCTACTCCTTAGTAAAAGTTGTTGGTGAATCTGGTCTAACATACTGTCCCTGTGGGCTCAGTTAAATGTACTTTTTGTTAAAGATGTTCCCTTATAACAGCTAAGGTTTCACTAGGCACTTGCTTTTTGTGTCTAGCACTCTGTAGCCATTCTCTGATGTTTGAACATCTGCCTGATGCCTAGAGTGAAAGCTCCTGTCATACTGAGTGGCTAATAAATTCGTACAGTTCTTCTAATGCGATGATGCAACACACTGACCTCACTGTGCCAACAAGCCCTGCAATTTTAGAACTAAAGATATTGAATGCTTCCTTTAAAAAAAAAGATTCATTTCTTATTATTAAGTCTGCTTTTTAGAGACTGGATATTATATTGATGGTGCCAGCTTAAATTAATTTCTTAAAGTGGGAGCTTAGAAAATGCTATCACTGGCTTATCTTTTCAATTTTAAGCAAAACAACCACTAAATGGTGTAACGAGGAGGGAAGTAGGATGTTTAAATTATCTAATGAATTGAATTTGGTGAATAACTACTGAATGTCTATTATATGCCAGGATCTGTGCTAGGTCCCAGGACACAAAATGAACAAGACATTGCCCTGCACTCATGTTCCAGTGGGGGAAACAGATCCATAAATAATAAAAGATTGAGACCTACACTATAATAGAAGGATTACAAAATGCTCTGGGAACTTAGATAAAAGGATGATTAACAATGACTTCATGTGAGCAGACCTGGGAGAAGTCTAGGTCAAGGAATGCTATATAGGAACAGTTACTACTCAGCTCTAACTTTAAGGATGGCTGGAGTTTCAGAATTCAGGTGTAAGAAGAGGTGCATTCTGGGTAATACAAGCTATTATCTATCAGAAATTTACTATAAATAAGGTATTATACTGAGCACTTATACTCCATTCTTCATAACAACCCAGTGAGTTAACTTGTTTTAAATGCCCATTTTTCAGATTAAGAAACAGAGGTCCAGAAGGTTTAGTAATTTAGCCAGGGCTTTATAGCTAGTCATTAGCAAAACTTGTATTTTATTCCAGGTCTGTGTGACGTCAGACCTGGGAATTCTGGCTTGAATAACTGAGTAGGTGTTGATGTGAAATGTGGAACATGAGGGAAAGGTCTATGGATGTTCAAGTTGCTAAGTCCAACAAATAACTGGTAATATGGAAACTTGTCTTGAAAACATAGATTTAGGAGCCACAAAAAAGGGGAGATCATCTACACCACGCAAAGTGTGGGAATGAGAGGAAATAGACCTAAGACACAATAGCAACACCAACAACAGTTTCACAAGGATGTTAACAATAAGGTTTAACCAGATATTAAGCACAATTCTTTTCAGAGCCTCTGTAATTTGTTTTAGTTAATTGTTTAAAATTAACCAAGGTACAGTAACTTTTCTTTTTTTTTTTT
This sequence comes from Delphinus delphis, assembly GCF_949987515.2. Lineage (NCBI taxonomy): Eukaryota > Metazoa > Chordata > Mammalia > Artiodactyla > Delphinidae > Delphinus > Delphinus delphis. The sequence goes on along the minus strand of NC_082685.1, from coordinate 49,472,233 downwards.
ACAGCTATTCCATCTATAAGTATTTAATGGCTAGAGGTCTGAGAATTCACTAATACTAGGGTATCAATGAGGTAGACATATTCCAGTTGGGGACCCATAGTGATAGTTGAGATAATTTACTTTAATCTACATAGGTGTGTATATCCTATATTGCTTTAACAAAAAGAAACACAGCTTACTTAAAAACATTTATATAAAAGTATCATAAACAGGGGCTTCCCTGGTGGCACAGTAGTTAAGAATCCGCCTGCCAATGCAGGGGACACCGGTTCGAGCCCTGGTCTGGGAAGATCCCACATGCTGCGGAGCAACTAAGCCCGTGCACCACAACTACTGAGCCTGCACTCTAGAGCCTCTGAGCCACAACTACTGAAGCCCGCATACCTAGAGCCTGTGCTCTACAACAAGAGAAGCCACCACAAAGAGAAGCCTGCGCACCTCAACGAAGAGTAGCCCCTGCTCTCCACAACTAGAGAAAGATCGCGAGCAGCAACGAAGACCCAACTCAGCCAAAAATATATAAATAAAATAAATTTTTAAAAGTATCATAAACAGATAAGTATATCAGTACAAAGAGAAAGGCCCAACATAAACATTACTAATGTTCCAACTGTAGTGGATTAAATGAAAGTAAAATGCTTTGAAAGAATTCCTTTTCAAAGCACCTTATATTTTTACCTAGTGACGAAAGCATCAGAACGAAGCATTCTACTGAAGACAATCTGCATTCGTGTTGTCTTTACAGCAGAAATAATTTGTCAGTCAAGGTCAATAGAATCCAACAGGGAGGCTCTTGCCCTCCCTCCTTACCCTGGTACGTAAAGAGATTAGAATAGTCTAACCATTTAGCCTTGGAATTACTACATACTTCACCTCTGAGCTATTCAGAAAGGCTTTGCTCATGAAGAGTTCTCATGCTTATAAAACATTAAACAAAATCTTGTTCTGTGTGACGTGCTGTACTACATTTCTCTTTGTTTGAATAATTGAAAAAGCTTTACAAACAAGACCTAATAAATCTCTTTAAGACAGTCGTTTGTGGGAACTCTTCCCCAGTCAATGGATACTGGGGACAGGTAAGGGGAGAAGAGAGGCTGAGAGGAGAAAAGGAGGGCGGATAGGCACCCTCTGTCACCTAAAGTCACCAAAGAAGTTCACGGCTGCACACATTTCTCCTCTGATTGTCCTTGTCTCTATAAACAGCCAGCGCTCTACCCCTCCCAGGTGGTAGCTGCTGTTTCTAGAGTTTGCCATCTGTTAACACAGGTGAGTAACAGGGAACAAAACACTAAACATGCAGAGGGTAGGAGATAAAAGAAGGAAGATAAGAAAAATGAACAATTACTAGTGCTTCTTGTGTTTAGGAAACTATGCTAGATGCTGTCATATTTACAGTAGGCACTTAATAAATACTTAGTTTCTTCCCTTTCACATAAATTATGCTATCTGATTAAAGGAAACTAGTATTCGTAGAGGAAAAAAAGAGAAACCCTGTGATTTAAAACTGCTGGTCATGAAATAAGCTAATTTATGTATTAGCACGGAGGCATGAAGGAAAGGGCTGGTGAAGTGCTGGGTCAAGGTCAGCTTGTATGCTCTGTGTAGTGATTATACCAGGTAGGACTCATTCCATTCACATATAACATTACTACCAAAAACGAAGAACTCAAGGGACAAGGGACGGAATTAGCCACTGGCACAAAGAATACAAATTAACCATAGATCTCTCTTCTCTAGCTGAGAACTCTTCATAAATGAAGTCATTGCCTGAGTTTTTGCCTTTGGTAGCAGAGAGGAGACTGTGATGGGGCATTAGGGAGACTTGTTTTTACTCCCTCTACCCACAGAGTTAAACTCGGTCCTGACATTTTTGTAGAAGTCTAGAGAAGACCTTTGAAAAGCTATAGCTTTGGGCTTCCCTGGTGGCGCAGTGGTTGAGAGTCCACCTGCCGATACAGGGGACACGGGTTCGTGCCCCGGTCCGGGAAGATCCCACATGCCGCGGAGCGGCTGGGCCCGTGAGCCATGGCCACTGAGCCTGCGCGTCCGGAGCCTGTGTTCCGCAACGGGAGAGGCTACAACAGTGAGAGGCCCGTGTACCGCAAAAAAAAAAAAAAAAAAAAGCTATAGCTTTCACAAGACAAGAGAGCTACTGAAAGCAAGTCAGGCATAGTATCAAAGGGGCTCTGGAGTCAGATGGGCCTGAGCGTGAATCCAGTTTCTGCCACTTAACTTGAGCCTAGTTATATAATCTCTGGATCCTGGTTTCCTTTTCTGTGAAATGGGCGATAACAATAACATCTGTAATATCTGCCACTCAGGGCAATTATCATAATGAAATGAGATGAGGCAATGTGGGCATTTGGCACAGTGCCAGGCAGGCGGTAAAAATTCAATACATATTACTTTATGCTGGTAGCATTTTTTTTTAAATCCTGGGATGATAATGCACTTACTTGTGAGGCTTAATATCAATCTATACCATTTTTAGAGCATTCTGAAGATTTTTGATAAAGACATATGATAGAAAATTTGATGTATTTATGTATATCAATCAATACAAAATTTTATACATACACATCAATCCACAAGATCAGCTTCTTTTTTCTTTTCTGGAATGTATCAAGTATTAATGATGATTAACTTGCTTTTCATCTCAAAATACAAGCCATAAATTTATTTAAACTAATCCATAAGCTATTTAACTTTTCAGAGGGTTTTTTTTTTTTTTTTTTTTTTTTTTTGCGGTACGCGGGCCTCTCACCGCTGTGGCCTCTCCCGTCGCGGAGCACAGGCTCCGGACGCACAGGCTCAGCGGTCATGGCTCACAGGCGCAGCCGCTCCGCGGCATGTGGGATCTTCCCGGACCGGGGCACGAACCCGCGTCCCCTGCATCGGCAGGCGGACTCTCAACCACTGCGCCACCAGGGAAGCCCTATTTAACTTTTTAAAATAACATGTTATTTAACTTTTAAAGGACAAATTTATCTATTAAAAGGCTATTCATCATCAACTTATCTTAGATAAGATAGATGCAGTAATGAACAGTTTAGTAAAGATTCAGAAAATAATATGGGTCCCTAAAGCTTGATTCCTCCAATTAAAGTGTGAAGAAAATAATGAGAACACAGAAGTACTGAGGTAATCAAAATGTACACTTTTTCCTAATTTTACAACTTTATCTAAACAGTTATAGCAATGTATATGGCATTGTAACAAATAATGTAAATAATTTCTGTTGGTAACAGAAGGATTTAATGATTAATTGCTAAAATACAAATGACAGCTAATTTTAGGAAAGGTAAAAGTAACTTCTTTGAAGGTATACGTATATAATATTAAATAGAGCAAAGAAAAATATATTTTAAAAACTTAGACAACCTGCAGTTTATACCATATATAAAAATAAACTTCAGGTTGCTTAATAAGTGAACTATGACTTTCAAATCATAGAAAAAGCTAAAAATGGACTATCAGCTCTTCAAAGCAATAACTTTCTAAAGTTTGAAAAAATAGAAACTGTATTTCACAAAGAAAAAGTTCAAAAGAATCAAATATAACGGCTTTAGAGTTTTATACAATGAAAATCCCAGTAGAACACACAGAAAGATACTATATATGTATGCAAAAATTAAACAAACAAACAAAAAGGGAAACAAAGGTCCCAAGAGTGCAATTTATGAAGCTATGTGTAGTTCAGGGGCATCATTAAGGCCTTTCACATACTGACTAATTCTCTTACTACTTATTGGAAAGCATTCAGTGTTCACTCTATTACTCTTAGAAACCTCTGTATCTCCTCATACCATTGTGCCGTCTCTCATTTTTGGTGATAGAGGACTCAAGGGTTGGGGAGAGAGGTAACAGATTTTCATGGTTACAGGGTGCGTCTTACTCTTTGATCTGATTTCCATCCCTAGGCAAATTATTCCCAGAAAATAATTGAGAGGAAGAATAAAAGTGCATGCCTAAAGATGTTCATATCAGCATTATCTAATAATGGAAAACAAAAGAAAATAAAGGAAGGAAGGTACGGGGGGATATTTATTTATTTATTTATTTAATTTATTTATTTTTGGCTGTGTTGGGTCTTCATTGCTGCACAAGGGCTTTCTCTAGTTGCGGCGAGTGGGGGCTTCTCTTCGTTGTGGTGCGTGGGGTTCTCATCATAGTGGCTTCTCTTGTTGTGGAGCACAGGCTCTAGGCACGCAGGCTTCAGTAGTTGTGGCATGCAGGCTCTAGGGCGCAGGCTCAGTAGTTGTGGCACACGGGCTTAGTTGCTCCGCGGCATATGGGATCTTCCCAGACCAGGGATCAAACCCATGTCCCCTGCATTGGCAGGCTGATTCTTAACCAGTGCACCACCAGGGAAGTCCACAGGTGGATATTTTTTAAAAAAGGCAAGGAGTGAGAGAGGGAAGGAATCAATAGAGGAGAAAAGAAGAAAAAAGGAAATGACCTGAACGTCCAAAAAATATGAGATGGTACATCAATTACATTAACTATTATTATTTTAATTAATTAATTAATTTATTTTTGGCTGCAGTGGTTCTTCATTGCTGCGCGCTGGTTTTCTCTAGTTGCGGCAAGTGGGGGCTACTCTTTGTTGCGGTGCGTTGGCTTCTCATCACGGTGGCTTCTCTTGTTGCAGAGCACAGGCTCTAGGAGTGCAGGCTTCAGTAGTTGTGGCACATGGGTTCAGCAGTGGTGGCTCACGGGCTCTAGAGCACAGGCTCAGCAGTTGTGGCGCATGGTCTTAGCGGCTCCACAGCATGTGGGATCTTCCTGGACCAGGGCTCGAACCTGTGTCCCCTGCATTGGCAGACAGATTCTTAACCACTGTGCCACCAGGGAAGCCCGATTATTATTATTATTATTATTTTTTTTTTTGCGGTATGCGGGCGCCTCACTGCTGTGGCCCCTCCCGTTGCAGGGCACAGGCTCCGGACGCACAGGCTCAGCAGCCATGGCTCACGGGCCTAGCCGCTCCGCGGCATGTGGGATCTTCCCGGACCCGGGCACGAACCTGTGTCCCCCGCATCGGCAGGCGGACTCTCAACCATTGTGCCACCAGGGAAGCCCCTAATTATTATTTTTTAAGGATAGTTCTGTGGACGATGCAGTCACATGGGGAAATGCTTATGTGATCTCTGGTCTAGAGCATTGATTCAACACATACTTGCGTGCCTACTCTTCAGGCATTGTTTTAGGCTTCAGGGATATGGAAATGAACAGATAGAGTGCTGGTGGTAGAGAAAATGCAAACACATCCTTAAACAAAATATCAGAGACAAGTGTTATACATCTCATTAAGATGGAGTGAGGTGACAGGAGTGTCTGTTGGCTTCTCTAGATTGGATGATCTGAGAGGGCCTCTCTGAAAAGAAGACATTAAGCTGGGATTTGAATGATAAGAAGAAGGCAACTTCTTAAAGTAAGAGAGAATTGCATTCCAAGAACAGCGTGTCTGAGGTAAAGGAAAGGAAGCACATGAGGAAGAGAGTAGTTAGTATTATTTGACATTAGAGAGGTGTGCAAGGTCAATTTTCAGGACCTTGTAAACTTTGATAAGGAGGCTGTACTTATTAAATGATTTCGAAATGAGATTTGTGATCTGATTTATGTTTAAAAGGATTGCTCTGTTTTCTGTAAGGAGAATTTACTGTAAGAGGGGAGAGAAGCAGGCAATCCCCCTAGTGAGTTGTTGAGGTGTTTCCAGCTGTGGAAGATGGTGGCTTTGACTAGGACGGTGGAAAGAGAGGTGAAAAAGTTAGACCAGCTTAGGGGATGTTCTGAGGTAAAAGTAACAGGATTGTGCATAGATTGGATTTGGGGTATCAGGGAAAGAAAGAAATCAAGGGCAGCTAAACAGATTGGCTTTAAAGATTTAGAGGATATCAATGTCATCTACCAAGATGAAGACTGGTGAAGGAACAGTTTGTGCTCAGGGTGACGTGCACATAAGTCAAGAGTTCTGCTCTGTCCCAGTTAAGTTTGAGAGACTAGTAAATATATTATCAGAGATGTTGAAGAGGTGACTGAATATGTGTCTGGACTTCTGAGAAGGCAGGACTGCACATGGGTGTTGCCATCCCATGGATGAGAATGCGTGAGATTACCTGGGGAAAGTATAGCTAGAGAGCTGGAGAAGGTCTGGGACTGAGCCTTGCTGAACTCAAATACTTAGAGGCGGAAAGTAGAAATGGGACCAGCCAGAAGAATGGAGAAGGGGGAGCCAGTGAAAGAGAAGAAAATGTCAATGAGTGTGTAGTAATAGAATCCATGAAGGGAAAAACAGCAAGAAGGGACTGGTCAACAGTCTTCTTTGAGGTCAAGATAAGAAAAGGTCAAGATAAGGAAAGGACTAAATGACTGGAATTTCCCATCACAGTGGTTGTTGGGGACTTGAAAAATGCAGTCTCAGAGGAGTGATGGGAATGGAAGCCCATCTAGAGCAGGTCAAGGAGAAAGTGTTGGTGATAGGTGCAGACAGCACAAGAAACAGATTTTTCAACAGGTGTTGCTGTGAAGGGCAGACTATAAATGGGATAACGATTAAAGGGGACGTTGAGGTCAAAAGAGGAATTTTTTAAGATTTGAGATACAAGAGCATACTACGTGCTAATGCGAGAAATTCAGTTTAGAGGAAGAAATGGATGATTCAGGAGAAAAGACCTTGAGAAGATGAGAGGGGATAGGATCCAGAACTAACAGGCTCCTCTCTGGCCTTGACAGGTACAGGGAGTCTCTTCTACTGAGAAAAGTATGAGGCCCATACACAAAAATATACGCTCTAATTAGAACTACTACCTCGTATACATATTAGCCAGACTGGAAGGAAAGAGGAGTGTTTGAAGAGTTAAGTGAGGATACTAAGGGGAATCTTCTTCCTCCTTGTGTCCTTTAATATCTGTTTTTATAATAAATAGAAATTTTTAAAGTAACAAATTCTCAAAAAAGCTCCTAAATCAAGGTGCTCTCACAAGTTACACAGCAAGAAAAGAGCTGACAAATATACAGTTGTTTTGATATACTAAAACACCTGGACTATTATATTTTGACAATGTGATGATGATTTTGATAGTAAATACTATATACTACCCCTATATTAATTCTTCATAGTTAATAAATGCCCATATAGTCTTACTATGTGCCATACTGTTATCAGAATTTAATAAATATCAACACATTTGATATTCAAAACAATCTCAATTATGTACGTAGCATCATTATTCCGATATGAGGAGTCTGAGGTACAGGGAGGTTATTAACTTGTCCAGTATCACACAGCTAAAAAGTCAGGGAGCTGGGCTTCCCTGGTGGCGCAGTGGTTGAGAGTCCGCCTGTCGATGCAGGGGACACGGGTTCGTGCCCCGGTCCGGGAAGATCCCATATGCCGCGGAGCGGCTGGGCCCGTGAGCCATGGCCGCTGGGCCTGCGTGTACGGAGCCTGTGTTCCGCGGCAGGAGAGGCCACAACAGTGAGAGGCCCGTACACAGCAAAAAAAAAAAAAAAAAAAAAAAAGTCAGGGAGCTGAGATTCAAACCTCAGCATTCTGATGCCAGAATCCTTGCCCTGAACCTCTCTGTTGTGCTTTGGATATGTTATCTCATTGCATCTCAACAAAAAACTTTTAAGAAAAGTATATTATTATACACTTAACAGCTAAGAAAAGTGAGACTTTGAAAGATTAAATAACTTTCTCAAGATTATGCTGTTTAAGTGGCTGGACCAGCATTCAAATCTGGATCTTTCTCTCTACAAGTGTATGTTCTCAGCACTTAATGCTATATAAGTTTTAGAAACAGAAAAAGTAAAAAGTTTACATGTTTCATCACTCAAAAATGCTGAATAAATATGACAAGGGGTATAGAAAGGGAAGTTTTTGATTAAGGGAATAAAACAGATTAAATTAAATGATGAAGAAGATAATTAAATATTTAATGATATTATATGCATTGGTTTATAAGATAGTAATAGTTGCTGAGCTCAAGAATTTTACAATCTTGACACATTTTATTCCATATAAAAGCCATTTTAAAAATATGGGATAAAAATATATATGTCTAAATTATATAGAGAGAAATACATATAGGAATTTATATTTCTAAAAATAATTCATGCTCATTGGAAAACAGGCTTTACAGACAAGCAAAAGAAGAAAAAAGGGAAGGCGAGGAGGGTGAGAGGGAAAGAGGAATAAAACCATATCTGGAAAGGATGTGAGGGTCTGTTGCATATAATTCCAGACACTGTACACACACACACGCATGCACACACATACAAACACATTTTTATATAAATGGGATCATACTATGTGTGTTTTTCAGTCACCTCCTTGGGAGTCACCATATTGGGAGCACTGCCTATATCAATAAGTAGGTATAAATCATTATTTTTATGATTGCATTATATTCCATTGTTGGATTGTACTCTAATTCACGTAATCTTCTTCTATTATTGGATGATTAGGTTGTGTATTAGTTTACTAGGGGTACCATAACAAAACACCAGAGGCTGGGTGGCTTAAATAACACAACTTTATTTTCTCATAGTTCTGAAGGCTGGCAGCCCAAGATCAAGGCGCCAGCAAAGTTGGTTTCTGATGAGGCCTTTCTTCTGGCTTGCAGATAACTGCCTTCCCCTCGTGTCCTTACATGGCCTTTTCTCTGTGTCTGCACATTCCTGGAGTAACCTTCTTCTTCTTACAAGGACACCAGTCATACTGGATTAAGCTCCTTCCCTTATGACTTCATTTAATCTTAATTACCTCTTTAAAGGCCCTATCTCCAAATACAGTCATATTGGGGCTTGGGGCTTCAATGTATAAATTTGGGTGGAGAACACAATCCAGGCTATAACAGGTTGTTTCCAATTTTTTGGTAGTATAAATCATACTGATGATAAATGATAAAGTGATTTTTATTCTATCATCTCCCTAGGATATAATCCTAACAGCATAATTGCCAGGTCAAAGAGTATGTCATTTTAAGGCTTTTGGTATGAATTGCCAAGTTGTTTTCTGGAAACGTGTTTTCCTTTGAACTTCTACCAGTAGACTATGAGAATGAAAACACCACCATTTTAAAGAACAATATACATGTGTAATATTCTCTAACCCTCAACTAAATCTCAGCTCAGGCCATTGTCTCTTGACTGTCTACAATATGCGGTGAGTGGCCCCAGACGACAACATTTTCAGTCCCACCTGAATTCTGCAGAGAACTTCATGAGGAAGGAAAAGAGTTAGAAGAGCCTGGATTGACTCATTCAGAGAGTTTCCTTTAGTATCTTTGTCGCCTGTTTTTAAATTCCTCCTCCTAGTTCTACACACCACATTAAGAAGATAAAACCCAGGCACTTTCTGACAAAGAGAAACATGGTGGGACAGAAGAGTGGGCATGTGCTGGTTAATTTGGGGGAGGCTATGAGACTGTCTTCTCTAGCTTTCTGTAAGTTAACACAGTTGAAAGGGAGGCTTTTCCTACTCAGGATTCTCTCTGTAAATATTCACTTCTGCTGTCTCCTGCAGAGGTCAGGTTACTACAGACTTTTGCATATCCTACAGGCACTACAGGGAATTAAGCTCAGAACACTGCTTCCACTTCATTGCCTTTTGTCTCAAGTGTGCTGCCTCCACTATTGGGAGAATAATTTAGAGGGGGAGAGGAATCTCAGATTGAAATAAAGAGAAGGTAGCTTCTTTCATGCAGGGAAAAGAGAGAGCAAATCCATGTATTCATGTCTTTAAACTGTTCATGGAATAGAGGAGTACTTTAATGAATTAGGCACTTTGAGGTTTAATGTAGTTTTGGTGAGTGGAAAAAAAATCATGGGGAAGGTACCAAGAGAGGAAGAAAACTTGACATGAACAGGGAAGGCCATTTAAAAGCAAGAATTGATTATATTTAATGTTTCTATCATGACATTTTACCTCAATTATGTCAAACACAAAGCAAGAGTATACAAAAGTAGAAAATTAAATAAAATGGTAAATGAGCTACAATGTGAAAGTGACGTATTATCAACCAGTCAGACAATATGGTGAAATGGAAAACATTTAGAGACCCAGAGTCAGACAGCTGGGACACTAACCAGCTGTGTGGCCTCAAGCAAGTATGCAACCTCTCTCAGTTTAGTCTTCTTCCATGACTTATGAGGATATTAATACCAGTTTAATGAAGAATTAACAGGCTTAAATGAGATAAGCAAAACACCCAGCATAGTACATGGCGTACTGGATGCACTCATAAAACAGAGGCTTCCTTCCACTTCTGGAAAATGGAGGACTGTAAATTCTTCAAGAGCCTTTCAATATACACATGGAGACAAAATGAGAACACTTGAAACAAGGAGAACAATTATGCACTAAACAGTGTGGCAGTGATCACAAGCATGATAGGAATTCAGACAAAGGGAGAACTGAGTGCACAGCACTACTCCGCCAGTGAAACATTCGTCAAATTGTTGGGTCTTACATACTGGGTGTCTGGGATAAGTAACAGAAGCAAACTGTGGAAAGAGGATGTTGAAAGGGGGTGGGTGAGGTAAGGGATGCTGGAGCAGATACAAAAAAATGGTAGGGACACTGAATAAAATTAAGCAAAAGTGACAAATGAAACTCTTCAACTGACCTATAGTCTATGGAAAAAGCAATTCATGCTCATAATAGATACAACAAAATATAATTAGAATGACTAAGAAGGATTACAGTATGAGTATGTGCTGAATAAATACTAATAGATAACAATAATGATTTATCATTTTGTAAATTAAGAAAAATATCAGTGAATAAAAACCAATTGGTTATCTATTCAAAAAAAGAAATGACCCCAATATTAATTTGCAAAACTATTAGTAGACAGAACATCAAGAAGGCTCACTTTTTTCTATTGACAATGATAATGTAATCACTCTGTTTTGCTTGACCTGATCTTATGGCTTTTTCTTTAATATCATAACAGCTTAAAACTGGCAGGAGAGCATTGCTGGTCTTCATTTGGCTTGTCTAAATTCTAGGGCTTTCATTTCCTACATATACTTATGATTGATAACTATTTTAATTCATATTTTTTAAAAAACAAATAAGAGAACAATGAAACAATTTATCTTAATGGTGAAAGAATATAAGGCCTGCTTTTCCTTCCCTAATATCCATCAGAAACTTTCTAAAATATTCAGCTAGAGGCAACATAAGAAGTCTTTTTTGGTGGAACAAAGCTAGAGGCATAACCCTTGCAGACTTCAGACTATACTATAAAGCTACAGTAATCAAAACAGTGTGGGATTGGCACAAAAACAGACATATAGATCAATGGAACAGAATAGAGAGCCCAGAATTAAACCCATACACCTATGGTCAATTAATATATGAATATACAGCGGAGAAAAGACAGTCTCTTCAGCAAGTGGTGCTGGGAAAGCTGGAAAGCTATATGTAAATCAATGAAATTAGAATACACTCTCACACCATATACAAAAACAAACTCAGAATGGTTTAAAAGACATAGCACCCTAAAACTCCTAGAAGAGAACACAGGCAAAACATTCTCTGACATAAATTGTAGCAATATTTCCTTAGAGCAGTCTCCCAAGGCAAAAGAAATAAATGCAAAAATAAACAAATGGGACCTAATCAAAATTAAAATCCTTTGCACAGCAAAGGAAACCATAAACAAAATGAAAAGACAACCTGTGGATTGGGAGAAAATATTTACAAATGATGCAACTGACAAGGGGTTAATATCCAAAATATACAAACAGCTCATACAACTCAATATTAAGAAAACAAACAACCCAATCGAAAAATGAGCAGAAAACTTAAACAGACATTTCCCCAAAGAAAACACAGATGGCCAACAGGCTCATGAAAAGATAACATCGCTAATTATTAGAGAAATGCAAAACAAAACCACAATGAATTATTACCAGGACTTCCCTGGTGGTCCAGTGGTAAAGAATCTGCCTTACAACGCAGGGGATGCAGGTTCGATCCCTAGTCAAGGAACTAAGATCCCACATGCCTTGGGGCAACTAAGCCTGTGCAACACAACTGCTGAGCTTGCGTGCCTCAACTAGAGAGTCTGCATGCCACAAACTACAGAGCCCACACGTGCTGGAGCCCACGTGCTCAGGAACCCATGAGTCACAACTACAGAGCCCATGCATCCTAGAGCCTCCGCACCACAACCAGAGAAGAGAAAAAAAACCCACATGCCACTAGAGAGAAGCCCGTGCACCACAGCGAAGAGCCTGTATGCCACAACGTAAGATCCCATGTGCCTCAACAAAGATCTTGCATGTATCTAAGACCCAGCACAGCCAAAAATTAATAAAATAAATAAATAATAAATAAATCTTTTAAAAAAATGCAATAACTATTATGTTAATATTAAAACTAATTATTAAAATTATAAAAAAATTATTACCTCACACCATTCAGAATGGCTATCATGAAAAGGCCTACAAATAACAAATGCTGGAGAGGGTGTGGAGAAAAGGGAACCCTCCTACACTGTTGGTGGGAATGTAAATTGGTGCAGCACTATGGAAAACAGTACGGAGGTTCCTTAAAAAACTAAAAATAGAGTTGACATATGATCCAACAATCCCACTCCTGGATATATATCTGGAAAAAATGAATTCTAATTCAAAAAGATACATGCACCCCAATGTTCAGAGCAGCACTATTTACAACAGCCAAGACATGGAAACAACCCAAGTGCCCATTGATAGATGGGTTGCTTAAGAAGATGTGGCATATGTATACACACAACACACACATGCAAACAATAGAATATTACTCAGCCATAAAAAAGAATGAAATATTGCCATTTGCAGCATCACAGATGGACCAAGAGAATATTATATTTAGTGAAGGAAGTCAGACAGAGAAAGACAAATATAAGATATCACTTATATGTGGAATTAAAAAAAACACAAATGAATTTATATACAAAACAGAAACAGACTCACACACATAGAAAACAAACTTTTGGTTACCAAAAGGGAAAGAGAGGGAGGAGGGATAAACCAGGAGTATCATATTAACAGATACAAACTACTATACATAAAATAAATAAGCAACAAGGATTTACTGTATAGCACAGAACTGTATCCAATATCTTGTAATAACCTATAATGGAAAACAATCTAATATATATATTTTTAGTTATCTATATCTGAATCACTTTGCTGTACACCTGAAACTAACACAATATTGTAAATCAACCATACTTCAATTGAAAAAAGGGAAAGGTCTTGAATAAATAACCTAAGCTTTCATGTTAGGAAACTAGGAAAAAAAAGAGCAATATAAAACCAAAGAACACAAAACAAAAACAAAAAAGTTCTTTTTGGTTTGCTTCTTGTCTTATTAACCAAGTAATATATGTTTATTGGAAAAAACCTAGGAAACCTTATCAACAAAAATTTTTAAATGAAAAATAAAATTCACCTATATTTCTACCACCTTAACACTTTTTACATTAAAAAAACTTAAAACTTTTTTTTTTACTATTTATTTATTTGCCACACTGCACAGCTTGTGGGATCCTAGTTCTCAGACCAGGGATCAAACCTGAGCTTCCATCCCCATCCCCTGTTGGCAATGGAAGCTCGGAGCCCTAACTACTGGACCACCAAGGAATTCCCACTTTTTACATTTTTATATTTCCTTCATGTCTTTTTTCCCTATGCATATGTGAACATATTTTCAATAGACATAGAGTTTTAAAATCTAGGCTTTTCACTAATTATATTCTAATTGTCTTTCCATATCATTAAATTTTTTGTACCTGTAATATTGTTTAAAATGTTTATAGCACATGCCTTCTGCAATGTTCTTTCACCATATCTTCACTATATTACAAGCATTCAAGGCAATTTTATGCAGTTTTACTTTTTACAGTTATATATTATAAATTTAAAGGATAAATTTATGTGCGTTTTTGAGCCATCTGCAATTCCATCACCCTTTCTTAAATTCTAGTTTACTCCATAGATTGTATTTCTCCTTCCTTTTCTCCCTCTCTCTCCCTACTGCACTTCCCTTGTGGAGATTGTGGGCTAATGGGAGAAATAAGCAAGGTCCATAAATAACTGTAATCAGTACCAAAGGCAAATAAAAGGACTTTGGATTTCAAAAGAGAATTCCTCCATCAGTTTGCAAATATGCCTACACATCTGAAGGCAAAGGAATGAAAAGACCCTTCTGAACACTTTGTTTTTTTTCTTTTGAGAGGAGCAAAGAGAAAAAAAAAAGAGGCATATCTTCTTCTCTCTTTTAATAGTTGAAAAAAACAAAAATCAATAACGGATAGGAGAGGACCTTCAAGGTGGAGGAGAAGTAAGAAGTGGAGATCAGCTTCCTCCCCACAAATACATCAAAAATACATCTACAAGTGGAACAATTCCTACAGAACACCTGCTGAATGCTGGCAGAAGACCTCAGACTTCCCAAAAGGCAAGAAACTCCCCACGTACCTGGGTAGGGTAAAAGAAAAAAGAATAAACAGAGACAAAGAATAGAGACGGGACCTGCACCTCTGGGAGGGAGCTGGGAAGGAGGAAAGGTTTCCACACACTAGGAAGTCCCTTCACGGGCGGAGACTGTGGGTGGCGGAGTGGGGGGAGCTTCGGAGCCATGGAGGAGAGTGCAGCAACAGGGGTGCAGAGAGCAAAGCGGAGAGATTCCCGCAGAGAGGATCGGTGCCAACCAGCACCCACCAGCCCAAGAGGCTTGTCTGCTCACCCGCCGGGGCGGGCGGGGGCTGGGAGCTGGGGCTCGGGCTTCGGAGGTCAGATCCCAGGGAGAGGACTGGGGTTGGCTGCATGAAAACAGCCTGAAGGGGGCTAGTGAGCCACAGCTAGCCAGGAGGGAGGGAGTCCGGGAAAAAGTCTGGAGCTGCCAAAGAGGCAAGAGACCATTGTTTTGGGGTGCGTGAGGAGAGGGGATTCCCACTCCATGTGCCCACAGAAGGCAGAGCACCACCTAAGTGAGCTCCAGAGACAGGCGCGAGCCATGGCTATCAGCCTGGACCCCAGAGACGGGCATGAACTGCTAACGATGCCACCGCTACCACCAAGAATCCTGTGTGCAAGCACAGGTCACTACCCACACCACGCTGGGAGCCTGTGCAGTACGCCACTGTCAGGGTCTCGTGATCCAGGGACAAATTACGCCAGGAAAACACACGGTGTGCCTCAGGCTGCTGCAATGTCACTCTGGTCTCTGCCACCACAGGCTCGCCCCACATGTCAATTATGACTACCATACCCCTCCCTCTCCCCAACCTGAGTGAGTAAGAGAGCCCTAATCAGCTGCTGCTTTAACCTGCTCCTGTCTGGGAGGGGAACAGATGCCTGAGGGCAGCCTACATGCAGGGGCGGGGCCAAAACCAAAGCTGAACCCCAGGAGCTGTGTGAACAAAGAAGAGAAAGGGAAATTTCTCCATGCGGCCTCAGGAACAGCAGATTAAATCCCCACAATCAACTTGAAAATCTCTGCATTTGAAGAATACCTGATCAGATAATAAATGTTCCCAAAATTGAGGTGATGGACTTTGGGAGCAAATGTAGACTGGGGGTTGCTTTCTGCATCTTATTGGATTGTGGTTTTACATTTATCTTAGTTTAGATTTAGTGCTTGTTACCATTGGTGAATTTGTTTATTGGTTTGGTTGTTCTCTTCCTTTTTTTAAAAATTATTTTTAAAAATTTTATTTATTTATTTATTTATTTTTTGCGGTACATGGGACTCTCACTGTTGTGGCCTCTCCTGTTGCAGAGCACAGGCTCCGGACGCGCAGGCTCAGCGGCCATGGCTCACGGGCCTAGCCGCTCCACGGCATGTGGGATCTTCCCGGACCAGGGCACAAACCTGTATCCCCTGATTTGGCAGGCAGACTCTCAACCACTGCGCCACCAGGGAAGCCCAAAAATTTTATTATTTTTATTTTGTTTTTTAAATTTTTTATTTTCTCTTAATGTTGTTTTCCTTTTTTCTCTTTTTGTGAGTGTATGTGTATGTTTCTTTGTGTGATCTTGTCTGTTTATGTTTGCTTTTACCATCTGTCCTAGGGTTCTCTGTTCGTTTTCTTTTGCTTTTTTAGCTGTTTGTTTCTTTTTTTATTTTATAAGTGTGTGTGTGTGTGTGTGTGTGTGTGTGTGTGTGTATGTATGTTCCTTTGTGTGATGCTTCTTTGTTTAGTATTGCTATTACCATTGGTTTGGGGTTGTATCTGTTCATTTTTATTTTTTCCTTCATTTTATTCTGAGCTGTGTGGCTGGCAGGATCTTGGTGCTCTGGCCGGGTGTCAGACCTGAGCCTCTGAGGTGGGAGAGCCGAGTCCAGGACACTAGACCACCAGAAACCTCCTGGCCCCATGTAATATCAAGCAGTGACAGCTCCCCCAGAGATCTCCATCTCAACACTAAGACCCAGCTCCACCCAATGGCAAGCAAGCTACAGAGCTGGATGCCCCATGCCAAACAACAAGCAAGACAGGAACACAACCCCATCCATTAGCAGAGAGGCTGCCTAAACTTATACTAAGTTCACAGACACGCCAAAACACACCACCGGACGTGGCCCTGCCCACCAGAAGGACAAGATCCAGCCCCATCCACCAGAACACAGGCACCAGTCCCCTATATGAGCCACTGAACCAACCTCACCCACTGGGGGCAGACACCAAATATAACAGGAACTACGAACCTGCAGCCTGTGAAAAGGTGACCCCAAACACAGTAAGTTAAACAAAATGAAAAAACAGAGAGCTATGCAGCAGATGAAGGAGCAAGGTAAAAACCCACCAGACCAAACAAAAGAAGAGGAAATAGGCAGTCTAACCTGAAAAAGAATTCAGAGTAATGACAGTAAAGACGATCCAAAATCTCCGAAATAGAATGGAGAAACTACAAGAAATGTTTAACAAGGACCTAGAAGAACTGCAGAGCAAAGAAACAATGATGAATAACACAATAAATGAAATTAAAAATACTCTAGAAGGAATCAATAGTAGAATAACTGAGGCAGCAGAACACATAAGTGACCTGGAAGATAAAATAGAGGAAATAACTGCCATAGAGCAGAATAAAGAAAAAAGAATGAAAAGAACTGAGGACAGGCTCAGAGACCTCTGGCACAACATTAAATGCACCAACATTCAAATTATAGGGGTCCCAGAAGAAGAAGAGAAAAAGAAAGGGACTGAGAAAATATTTGAAGAAATTGTAGTCGAAAACTTCCCTAACATGGGAAAGCAAATAGTTAATCAAGTCCAGGAAGCACAGAGAGTCCCATACAGGATAAGTCCAAGGAGAAGCACGCCAAGACACATATTAATCAAACTATCAAAAATTAAATACAAAGAAAAAATATTAAAAACAGCAAGGGAAAAACAACAAATAACATACAGGGGAATCCCCAAAGGTTAGCAGCTGATCTTTCAGCAGAAACTCTGCAAGCCAGAAGGGAGTCGCAGGACATACTTAAACTGATGAAACGGAAAAAACCTACAACGAAGATTACTCTACCCAGCAAGGATCTCATTCAGATTTGACGGAGAAATTAAAAGCTTTATAGACAAGCAAAAGCTAAGAGAATTCAGCACCACCAAACCAGCTTTACAACAAATGCTAAAGGAACTTCTCTAGGCAGGAAACACAAGAGAAGGAAAAGACCTACAATAACAAACCCAAAACAATTAAGAAAATGGTAATAGGAACATACATATCAATAATTACCTTAAATGTAAATGGACTAAATGCCCCAACGAAAAGACACAGGTTCACTGAATGGATACCAAAACAAGACATGTATATATGCTGTCTACAGGAGACCCACTTCACACGTAGGGACACATACAGACTGAAAGTGAGGGGATGGACAAAGACATTCCATACAAATGGAAATCAAAAGAAAGCTGGAGTAGCAATACACATATCAGACAAAATAGACTTTAAAATAAAGACTATTACAAGAGACAAAGAAGGACACTACATAATGTTCAAGGGATCAATCCACGAAGAAGATATAACAATTGTAAATATTTATGCACCCAACACAGGAGCACCTCGATACATAAGGCAAATGCTAACAGCCGTAAAAGGGGAAATCGACAGTAACACAATCATAGTAGGGGACTTTAACACCCACTTTCACCAATGGACAGATCATCCAAAATGAAAATAAATAAGGAAACACAAGCTTTAAATGACATGTTAGACCAGGTGGACTTAATTGATATTTATGGGACATTCCATCCAAAAACAACAGAATACACTTTCTTCTCAAGTGCTCATGGAATATTCTCCAGGATAGATCGTATGTTGGGTCACAAATCAAGCCTCAGTAAACTTATGAAAATTGAAATCATATCAAGTGTCTTTTCTGACCACAACACTATGAGAATAGATATCAATTACAAGAAAAAAACTAAAAAATACAAACACATGGAGGCTAAACAATACACTACTAAATAACCAAAAGATCACTGAAGAAATCAAAGAGGAAATAAAAAGATACCTAGAAACGAATGGCAATGAAAACACGATGACCCAAAACCTATGGGATGCAGCAAAAGCAGTTCTAAGAGGGAAGTTTATAGCAATACAATCCTACCTCAAGAAACAAGAAACATCTCAAATAAACAACCTAACCTACACCTAAAGCAATTAGAGAAAGAAGAACAAAAAACCCCCAAAGTTAGCAGAAGGAAAGAAATAATAAAGATCAGATCAGAAATAAATGAAAAAGAAATGAAGGAAACAATAGCAAAGATCAACAAAACTAAAAGCTGATTCTTTGAGAAGATAAACAAAATTCATAAACCATTAGCCAGACTCATCAAGAAAAAAAGGGAGAAGACTCAGATCAACAGAATTAGAAATGAAAAAAGAGAAGTAAAAACTGACACTGCAGAAATACAAAGGATCATGAGAGACTACTACAAGCAACTATATGCCAATAAAGTGGACAACCTGGAAGAAATGAACAAATTCTTAAAAACTACAACCGTCCAAGACTGAACCAGGAAGAAACAGAAAATATGAACAGGCAAATCAGAAGTAATGAAATTGAAACTGTGATTTAAAATCTTCCAACAAACAAAAGCCCAGGAACAGATGGCTTCACAGGACAATTCTATCAAACATTTAGAGAAGAGCTAACACTTATGCTTCTCAAACTCTTCCAAAATATAGCAGAGGGAGGAACACTCCCAAACGCATTCTACAAGGCCACCATCACCCTGATACCAAAACCAGACAAAGATGTCATAAAGAAAGAAAACTACAGGCCAATATCACTGATGAACATAGATGCAAAAATTCTCAACAAAATACTAGCAAACAGAATCCAACAGCACATTAAAAGGATCATACACCATGATCAACTGGGGTTGACCCCAGGAATGCAAGGATATTTCAATATACACAAATCAATCAATGTGATACACCATATTAACAAACTGAAGGATAAAAACCATATGATAATCTCAATATTTGCAGAAAAAAATTTCAACAAAATTCAACACCCATTTATAATAAAAACCCTCCAGAGAGTAGGCATAGAGGGAACTTACCTCAACATAGTAAAGGCCATATATGACAAACCCACAGCCAACGTTGCTCTCAGTGGTGAAAAACTAAAACCAATTTCTCTAAGATCAGGAACAAGACAAGGTTGTCCACTCACACCACTATTATTCAACATAGTTTTGGAAGTTTCAGGCACAGCAATCAGGGAAGAAAACAAAGTAAAAAGAATCCAAATCGGAAAAGAAGTAGTAAAACTGTCACTGTTTGCAGATGACATGATACAATGCATAGAGAATCCTAAAGATGCTACCAGAAAACTCCTAGAGCTAATCAATGAATTTGGTAAAGTAGTAGGATATAAAATTAATGCACAGAAATCTCTTGCATTCCTATACACTAACAACGAAAGATCAGAAAGAGAATTAAGGAAACACTCCCATTTACCATTGCAACAAAAAGAATAAAATACCTAGCACTAAACCTACCTAAGGAAACAAAACACCTGTATGCAGAAAACTATAAGATACTGATGAAAGAAATCAAAGACGATACAAACAGATGGAGAGATACACCATGTTTTGGATTGGAAGAATCAACATTGTGAAAATGACTATACTACCCAATGCAATCTACAGATTCAATGCAATCCCTATCAAACCACCCACGGCATTTTTCACAGAACTAGAACAAAAAAATTTACAAGTTTTATGGAAACACAAAAGATCCCGAAGAGCCAAAGCAATTTTGAGAAAGAAAAACAGAGTTGGAGGAATCAGGCTCCCTGACTTCAGACTATACTACAGAGCTATGGTAATCAGGACAGTATGGTATTGGCACAAAAACAGAAATATAGATCAATGGAACAGGATAGAAAACCCAGAGGTAAACCCACACACATATGGTCACCTTGTCTTTGATAAAGGAGGCAAGAATATACAATGGAGAAAAGACAGCATCTTCAGTAAGTGGTGCTGGGAAAACTGGACAGCTACATGTAAAAGAATGAAATTAGAACACTCCCTAACACCATACCCCAAAATAAACTCAAAATGGATTAAAGACCTAAATGTAAGGCCAGACACTATAAAACTCTTAGAGGAAAATATAGGCAGAATATTCTATGACATAAATCACAGCAAGATCCTTTTCGACACACCTCCTAGAGAAATGGAAATAAAAACAAAAATAAACAAATGGGACCTAATTAAACTTAAAAGCTTTTGCACAGCAGAGGAAACCATAAACAAGATGAAAAGACAACCCTCAGAATGGGAGAAAATAGTTGCAAATGAAATAATGGACAAAGGATTAATCTCCAAAACATACAAGCAGCTCATGCAACTCAATATCAAAAAAAAACAAACAACCCAATCCAAAAACGGGCAGAAGACCTAAATAGACATTTCTCCAAAGAAGATATACAGATTTCTAACAAACACATGAAAGGATGCTCAACATCACTAATCATTAGAGAAATGCAAATCAAAACCACAATGAAGTATCACCTCACACTGGTTAGAATGGCCATCATCAAGAAATCTACAAACAATTAATGCTGGAGAGGGTGTGGAGAAAAGAGAACCCTTTGCACTGTTGGTGGGAATGTAAATTGATACAGCCACTATGGAGAGCAATACGGAGGTCCCTTAAAAAACTACAAATAGAACTACCATATGACCCAGCAATCTCACTACTGGGCATATACCCTGAGAAAACCATAATTCAAAAGGAGTCATGTACCACAATGTTCATTGCTGCACTATTTACAATAGCCAGAACATGGAAGCAACCTAAGTGTCCATCGACAGATGAATGGATAAAGAAGATGTGGCATATATACACAATGGAATATTACTCAGCCATAAAAAGAAACGAAATTGAGTTATTTGTAGTGAGGTGGATGGACTTAGAGTCTGTTATACAGAGGGAAGTAAGTCAGAAAGAGAAAAACAAATACCATATGCCAACACATATATATGGAATCTAAAAAACGAAATCGTTCTGAAGAACCTAGGGGCAAGCCAGGAATAAAGACACAGACATAGAGAATGGACTTGAGGACATGGGGAGGGGGAGGGCAAGCTGGGACGAAGTGAGAGAGTGACATTGACATATATACACTACCAAATGTAAAATAGATAGCTAGTGGGAAGCAGCTGCATCACACAGGGAGATCAGCTCCATGCTTTGTGACCACCTAGAGGGGTGGGATAGGGAGGGTGGGAGGGAGACGCAAGAGGGAGGAGATATGGGGATATATGTATACGTATAGCTGATTCACTTTGTTATACAGCAGAAAGTAACACAACGTTGTAAAGCAACTATACTCCAATAAAGATGTTAAAAAAATAAAAGAATGGATAGGACACCTGCTCGTGTCATACAGCTGGTTGGTGGCTGAACAAAGATTAAACCCAGGACTTCTGCATCCCAGTTTTGTGCTTTCACACTGTGTCACACAGGCTCACCCTTAAAAAAAATTACAGCCAGGATAAGTGAACTTGGGATCAAGACAAAAACTGTGGGAAGAATACTTGTCTAGTGAAGGGATGCTCTGATTTTACAAGAAACTCCACTGACCTGATATACAACAGTAAAACCTTTCCTGAGAAATGGGAGAGAATGAAAAGGACAATCCTGTATCCTTTCCTTGGATGTTTTTCTGTCAAGCACAGCTATATTCATACTTGGATTAAAATATCACACATATGGCAAGCTGGCTTCCCCAATGGGAAATCTAGAAAGTGACTTCCTGAATGCACAAGAGCAACTATTTTGTAGGACAGAGAATGCTCCTGCTTGGGGGTCTACTTCCACATGTTCATAATGTTGAGTGGAAACAGTCTTTGAATATAATCTAATACAGCCCCTTAAATAAACTAGGAAACCTCTTAATAATACCTCTGTCCATCAATCATTCACCTTGTGCTTGAACGTAAGCACTTATGGAGGACACAGGATCTGGGCTGAAGCCAAGAAAAAGTAAAGTCAATACTTTCATTTATTGGACTGACTAATTAGCCCTGCAGTATACCACATTCTATGCCTTTTTAGATGTATGGCTTAGATTTAGTGAACTTTTTGCCAAACTGAACGACACACACAGACACACACACACACACACACACACACACACACACTTATACACAGTGAAAGAGAAAAATGACAAAAAGCTAATATTGCTTTATTACCTTGGGAAGCATTTATTAGGACACAGGACTGATGGAAAATGTGATGGACAGTCACAGAGTCAAAAACATATTTACAGCTGGAAGGGTCCTTCTTGTAGAAAACTAGCCCAAGACTTTCCTTTTACTTAAAAGGAAATAAAGAGTTTAAAAGATTTGCTAGGCTTTTACAGGTTTCTGCTTCAGTGGCATTTGACTACACAGAGAGAGAGGGTTTATAGATTATTTAATATAGAGGGTGGAGTACTGATAATCACAGCTCAAAAAGGAAAAACACCAAAAGAAGGCAGGTGGATCAGAATCAATACTCTCATTAAATACTCAGTTACCTTTCCCCCTCTGGACTTACGTTTTCCCTCACTTTCTGGGTTACCTTTTTATGTACTAAATACAGAAAAAATAATCATGAAAGAGTCCCTTGACTGTAACTGGAATCAATGGATCTAACACGTTTTCCAATACTTGCTGTGCATGTGGCCTCATTACATTCACATGCCAAGAAAGGTTCAAAGGGAAAAAAAAAACTGTAGGAAGCCATTCATAATTTCCTCGACAGGATTTAACAGCCATTCCTTAACTCCAGTCTTACACTCTGTTTTCTAATACATCCCAAGTGATAAAACTTCAAGTATACTAAAATTCACCAGAGCACAGCAAACTATTCATGCTGCTAAGTGATTAATGTTTATGTTCTTCTGTTTTGCTTTATATTAAAAATTCACAGTCTGCATTATTCTCTGAAAAAGGGTTGGATTCCATATCACTATAACATTCCTTTATAACTCTAAGGCCAGGCAGGTTACAATGCCCCTCCCCCACTTTCAGGTGAGGAAACTCAATCTTTAATCATCATGAATTTACTCTATTTCTTCATTTATGAGCCTTGATGGATGTTTCTCAGTTTTCTTGTATAGATTTTCACATGTGTGATACCCAATTTGCAGATGTTCTTATGTTCTGATAAAGGTCTCTGTGTCTCTTGGCATAATTTTAGCGCCTAAATGCTTACTGCTTACTATACCTTTGGGATTGAGTCTTACTCATCTTTGTATGCTCCCCACTCTCTACTCCTCCACACATACACCTTAGAAGAACACATCGTAGGTGTCAGAATTATTTTTAAACATCATTTTCCTTTGCATTAAAATCAGGGCCACAAATTCAAAGAATACTAATTTGCATTTGGTTTGAAGACTGTATTAAAGATCTAATTCAAAATGTTTAAATGTATCCCTAGTTTCTAATTGAACAGGTTCACCAGGTGATGTTATGAAGAGAAAAATCTAACTTTGGTTAGTAATTCACCTAAGAAATAAGATATTTGAATTATCTTACAACTCATCAATTAGATGGGTTTGGTCAGATAGTGTTAAAATATACGACCTAATGTACAGTATTACAATGTGTAACATAAATCAACAGGAAATAGTCACTAAAAAGTTGTTCACATCCTGTTTTTATTTCTTCAGTAAAGATCAAATACAATTCAGCTAAAATAAGACTCTATATCTTGATTGCAAATGTTAAGGTATTCTTTGTTTTTTGTGGGGTTTTTTTTGAGTCTATGTCTTTGGTAGCTGAATGGGAAAGCCATACCATTACAATGTTTGCCAGGTTTTACTGTTAACTCTTGTTTATAGACCTGTTTCCTTTACTACTTATAAGCCTTTTGAGAATAAGGCCCTGATCTTTATCCCATATACCTAGTAATATAAAGACAAGTACTTAGGAAACATTCAGTAAATCATTTGTTAGCTGGTTGAACATTTCTGTCTTAGTTTCCTCAACTAAAGTTGTAAGAAGGGGGTACAACAGTACCTATGACCAAGGTGTTATGCTTATAAAGTGTTCAGAACTTCACAGGGCACGCAGCAGGTACTTATTCAGTACTGCTCCCCTGCACAACTCTGGGAAGTGTTATTCACAGTGCTCCCTGGGGCTGTGCAACTCCAGACCCCACCCTCAAAGCATGAACTTCCATTAGCATCATCATCATTACAACATCATCATTATTATTAGGCTCAAGAATAGAAAGATTTCACTTCATCTAAACTACAGAGAGGGCAGCAAAAGTGTAAACAGGTCCTTCATGATGGAGATTAAGTGCACCTACTTCTTAAAGGGAAAAAGGTGAGAATTTTGAAGAATTTTTGTGCATTTTTCTCTCTCATCATTTAATCCTTGTTTGAGGTCTTCCATGGAAATGAATTATGACTGAATCACACGATGTTAAGCTTGGAGTTTTGTCTGATTCTAACAAACACTGTGAACTAAAACCACTAGAGGCTGATGAAAGTAAGATGATGAATATCCAAGTGAAAATTAAAAAATTTAGTTTTTAAAGAAATTAATATTTTGGCACATAGAATGTCAATTACATCAGCTATATCATTGGGTTTTCAAATCATTTTGTGAAAGGATCTTTTTTCTCAAAACTTTAGGAGGACATCCAGTGGGTATCTCTGTGTGTGTGTGTGTGTGTGTGTGTGTGTGTGTGTGTGTGTGTGTGTGTGTGTGTGTGTGTGTGTGTGTGTGTGTGTGTGTGTGTGTGTGTGTGTGCGCGCTTAGAGAGCCTGGACCCTATCCTCCCAGCCTTTCTCTTCTCTCTATGGCTTACCAGGGACACTGTGGTTATCTATGGAAACCAATTTGGAACCTCTGATCCAGAGAGAGCAAAACTTCCATCTTCCAGAAGCCCTACCGAGTCACGCAGATAGTTAAGCTATTTGGATTTGTGGATGACTTAGAAATTTTGATGACCAAATCGTTCTTTCAAAAATATTCACATTTGCTAAATAAATAAATTTTATTTTAGTAAATTTGAAAATCATAAAAAAAATCAATGAAGAAATTTCTCATAAAGTTACCACCCAGAATTAATTGCTGTTAATATTTTGATTTATACTTAATATATATATATATATTCATGTAACTTTTTCCATTTTCACAAAATTGGGACTAAATTCCACCTTTTGATTTTTGACCTCTTTTTTTCTAACTTAAAAGACATATCTTACATATTTTCCTAAGTCACTGAACCTTTTTCTACAACACACTGCTTAGAAAGCTTCATTACATTCTAAGGTTGGCATAGGTCACAATTTATCATATATACATGGAAAGGCAAATCAAGGTTTCAATCTTTTCTCACCCAAACCTACTCTTGTCAAAACTCCTGCTATTCACTATAAGCAAAAAATTGAAACAAAAGAATCTTAAAGTTGCATGAATTTAGAACCATGGAAACTATAAGAGCACAGAAACTGTGCTCTTCATAGCATCAAGTTTGGAATTTGTGCTGCTCAGTCTATTTTGCAATTGAGGATTTTTTTCCAGAAATGAAATTCCTGTAAAACTGCTCTCTGAATCTCTTTAGAAAAAAGAAAATATTCATAGCTTACAGAATTGTGGAAAACACAGCACAAAATGTTTTCTGGGGGTTTTATTGCTTTAAAAAAGTAGGAAGGAAAACTAGGTAATTTTCTTTTATTAAAATATATTTAATACCTATTTAAATGTTTATTTTAAAAAGAGAATCCCAGATTACATTGTACAAATATATGTAACTCACAAATGATCTCCTAAGAGTTATTAAAACACAAAATCTCCAAATGGTTTATTTTAGGACTGGGATTTATTCAGCCCCTTATTTCCTTTCTTCACTGGCGAAACTATGGTTATGTGGACTTTGTTCTTGAATGTCAATTTTAACAGTGTTTCTATCCTTTACTTAGCAAGAATTGGGTCTTCATTAATATTTAATAATAATAATAACATTAAAAATATATTTGCTTTTCTCTTTATTTAATTTTGGGGAGCACAATCAAGTTTTCACTACAAGAGGGAAGTGGTTTAGCTCATTACTTAAGATGACTTTGGAGTCAGGCAGACTTGAGTTCAGAATCTAGTTCCATCTGTTATCAGTTAGATAATCTTCAGTAAGTATTAAATTGTTGTATGGTAATAAACCTTAGTTGAGCTATACATAAAATAGAGATGCTATGACCTTCTTCAAAGCGTGTTGGCGCATGTATGTAACAACTTTAGGGCAATGCTTGGCATCTAGGAAGGGTACTGAAACAAACATAAACCAACAATGCAACAACAATTAACATTAATGTCAAGTGTGTTTTGAAAGAAATTTCAAAGAGGTTTTTTTAACCTGAATTTGGTCCAAAAAGTAGATTAATGTGCCTCATAATCTCTATTTATTAATGTAAAGATTATTATATTTGGCTCATCAAATGAAACATCTATCTTTAGAGAAGAAAGATAGGATTGAATACTGATTCAAAACCATCCATGTCAACACACATGTTAATAGTTGAGGCCAATTAGCTAGAAGCCATCGTGGTCACATCACAAAAACAAAGACTTCTGCTGAAAACAGTGGTGCTATTGAAGTATTCCATCTAAGTGTTACATGTGTTAATATTCTATTTAAATTTGGCCCTTTCTCCTTGTAAAAACAGAAGTTCCTTTTGGACAGGGACCAGGGATAACAATTGGAAGTCTATGAATGCTTTCTATTTTGAGGAACTTCAATTAGGCTTTTGTGGTATTAGTGATGATGGTAATGATACACATGTAGGAACTATTTATTCATCCCCCCACCCTCCACAACCCCCATCAAAGGTTCTTGGTTTATTTAGTTGTGTCCATATACAGATACACATCCACCAATCATATGTGAAAGGAAGGACTTGGTGAGGATAACCAAGGGACCTAAATTCCCTTAGCACCTGAGTTAGGATTTAGAGTGAAGGTCAGATCATGTCATAATTCTCTGGCTCTGATTCACGTTACTGATGGATCGTTCGGTTGTGTGGGGCCACATCTCATAGAACAAATAAATTCTGAAGTAAAGAAACCTCAATTTGAGTTGTATACTTTTCACTTAGTGATTAGGTGATGCTGGATACAGGTAGACAATCTGAACTTTAACCTGAGGTTGATTATAAATGATATAACATAAATTAACATAATATAATATAATACAATATAACATAATATATAATATCTTCTCTACCTATATGCTTGTGAGATTTAAAGTATCAAAAGTCCTTTGTAACTTGTAAAATAAAGTATTGAACACATTAATTCCTGTGAAAAATGCCTTTGCTTACTAATTATGAAAGAAATAAAACAAATAATTGACGGTGCACAGAGGAAACACCTGAAGCTACAAATTGGTTGAAATGTAATTGTGATTGCCCCCAAATCAGATCAACAGCATTAAATTTCATACAGATAGTTCATTTTTATCAAATGCTCATCTGCTGGGTTAAATTCATTTCAGCTTCCATATTAATGAAACCTGAGTGTTTCTCTAAAGAACAAAAACCATGCTTAGCTGGGAAATAACATGGTATAGTGGAATGAAAATGGGCTAAACAGCAGTCAGAATTCCAACTGTCTCAAGAGCCAAAGAGTTAACGTGAATCCACTGGTGGGGAAGGGGCTTGGGGTGTTGATGTGGCACATGCTGAAGAACACAATACCCACCCAGAGGAATACCTATCACTCAACTCCAGATGTGTCTACCATGAAGAGATGTGGGCCTAGCGATGCCAGATTTTCTTATTTTCTAAGAGGAGGGAGATACCGAGATATTTTTTGAAATGTCAAAATTATAAAATTTTGGACAAAAGAGTGTTTTTTAAAATATTGTGCTGGAAACATATATTTTTGCTTACAAACACTTGACATATGTTTATAAACACTTCCCTGAGCTGGGTCCAGTCCACAACGCTTCAGGTTTTAACCACTGTGCTATAAAATCAGATAGCTCTTACTTCAGTCTTTGCTCCAAACTCACTAACTGAATGGCTTTGGCTAAGAATTTAACTTACTCAACTTCATTTTCCTCTTGCAAAGTGGGAAGAACAATGCCTCTGTTTGTGAGGACTGAAAAAATGGACATGGGTGAAAACAGTATAAGAAATACATAAGAGGTACTCAAAGAATTTAGCTCTTTTTCTGGATAACTTTGAAAAGTAAGTTGTAAAAGTAAGTTTTCTTTTTATTCTTGTTATATTCAGACCATGTCAGATATTCCTGTTATTAAGAGGGTCAAGGCTGTCTCATTTGTTCCTGGAATAAATTGGTTTACTTGAATTATAAAGGAAACTCGATACTACGGATGTCCTCAATTCTTCTAAAGAATAGAGTCAGCATCAAGTCTGAAAAAAAATTTCAGATTGACCCAAGAGAGAGTGCTTCTTTGCAAAATGTCTCCTGAACAAAATGCTTTTCTACTATTTCATCAGCTACTCTCTGTCATAAAGATCCTTTCGTTAGAAAAACAGCATTTGAGGACATCAAGAATGTGGTTAGCAGTGGCACCACGTGAACTGAGAACAGATCAATTCCGCTTAGATTACAGTTGACTATACAGCCAAAGATCAAAGCAAGATGTTTCAAAGCAAGAAGATTATACAAAATAAATTTAGACAGTTAATGTTTTCAAGCCCTACAAATGTTAGTGAAAGTGCAGAAAGCAAATAGCCAGGGACTGGCTAGAAATATTAATCTTGTCTCTTTACTACCTTCCAGGGGTCTTGGCTAAGCCATTTAGGTTTGATTTCAAAAACTGTAAATAGAGTGAAAAGAGAAAAATATAAAATAATACACCACACTTAAAAGAGATTGGACAATGTGTGTAGCTAAACCTGTCCAGATGAGAGCATTCATGTGAACTGGGCATGTTTAAGCATGCATTTAGAGACTGGGCTCTTTTCAATCTATAGAGGAAAAAAACCTGAAGGTCTACAGTGGTAGAAGAATCAATTTCCCTTGTTGCAGGCTGATATTTTCCTCTGTGGAGGCTGGAACCCTGTGGAGCCTGTGGAGCCTGGAATGTGGACAATCTAGCTAAGAAGAGAGCGAGATGGCTAAAATGCTCCTTCTATGTAAAATTAACTAGGAGTAAGGGGGTCCTTGTTAATTCGGTTTTTAAAAGCTAGGGTTTATTTTTAATGATTGCTAATGTTTCAGGCATCTAGCTCAAAATACTATAAATTCTAAACTTTGTAGGCACTTTTATTAAATGAAGTGCTTTTAAAATAAAACTAAGTCATAATTCAAATGTTCTCCTTACTACAACAAAGAATCATATATTCTCTGAAATACAAATTCCCCTTTATGGTTAATTAGCAACCACTTAAATTCCTACTTAAGAGATGCAGGAGACAAAGACTAAGCCTGTGGAGTAGGAGGAATTCCTTCCTGGGGTCTAGGTAACCCTAGCAGAGCAGACAACGGAGAAACTCCAGTAATTCCAGAGTTCCCATTTTCACAATCTGAATTATCTAGGAAATTCGTAAGAAGGCAAGTTTGGGATCTATACTATCTTCAAAACACTTAAGTCCCTTTCTCTGTCTCCTCAGTGCCAATTAGCAGAATTACCATCTTGAGAATTCATGTGAATTCAGTGTGTTTATTTTTAATATAAATTGGTTATTGTTATATATAAAATTATTGTCTTGCTATTCTTTTAATAGCTTGCTGGTAGAATGACACAATATCCTAGACTTTACAGACTGGGACTCATTTAAAATATTCTGTCTAGCTCTTTTCATCAGTATAATTGCATCTAAAAAAAACATTTTTTGTTTTGGAAAATATGTTCAAATTAGGTATATCTGACCTATGAAGAGTTTACAGGCCTTAAATATGGGTCAGTAAGGACTAGAGAAGCCATTCATTTTTGGAAGGTACCTCTCCATGAATGCTTATTTTTGGAAGGTACCTCTCTCCAAGAAATGCTGCACAAGAAAGAGCCAGATAAGGCATGTGGGTGAGAAACACTTGCTTGGTTTACATTTTCATCGTGGTTATACTGGGTAGCATTTTCCAAGGAAACATTTCCAGTTTGGATCAGAAGGCAGGTTGACAATATCACCCTCTTTTCTGAAGCACATGCTCACAAGGCTTTTTTAGAGTCATAATGACCTCAGCAAAATTTCCTTCTTGAAAATAATACCAATGAATTGTTTTCTGACCAGACAGTGTCAGCTAAACTTAGCCAGATTTGGTTTTCCATCTATATTTTAACTGCAGTTGACTCTAGAATTTCAAGCAGTGCAGTGAGTGATCTTGATTTAGATGCCAAACAAAGACAGGGAACAAAGACTTTTTCCTCTTACTTAAATTTCAATGTATCAGCAGGTCAGGCACCTATAGAGATGGCTGTTCCCAATGATTTCAAGATATTTCTTTGTATTTGCCAAGCATACCCCTTCTCCTCCAGGTCACTCTTTTTATATTTGATTTCAAAACTTCCATGAAAGCAAGATTTTTCCTCAATTCATCTTCTGAGTAAGGTTATTGCCTCCATTACTGTTTCAGCCTCATTTTTGGATATAGATATGAAGGAATGATTTATTTATGATTAGAGAATTTAGTAAAGTGGATTTCTAGAATAGCAAAATAGCTTTGAGTGTGTATCATATAATTTGATGCTAATAATAATTAAATTACTAATTTATTTTAATAAGTTATAGTGAATCCAAAGGTATTCCCTTGTCTCATTATTTCTGACTTGCAATTCAGTTTTGAAAGGGAATAAATGAAGCCACAGAAATATTCACAGCCTTTCTTATTTATGTCATAGTATGTAGTGAACAATTTTTAACGATGGATTTTTTTAAATATTGTGATTTGTCATTTAAGAATTTGGCTTTCCTTTATGAACATCCTAAAATCCTGAGAATATCACATATATGAATACAATCATTTTGTTTTCACAGCCAAAGTACAAGAATGAGAGTCACAGTCTGAAGACCTGCTAGAAAACAGAGGTCCTTCAGGGGAGCACCCATTTATTCGTTCAGTCAACCACTGTTTATTGAGCACATATGTCGTGCCAAGGCTTTCGTTATTAATTGACAGTTTCATTTTCTGCCCTCACAGAGTTTACAATCTAGTGAAGGGCAGGGAAGATCAAGTGAGCAAATAAATAGCTCTATAATTACAACTTTGATAAATGCTACAAAGGAAACAGAGGGTATGAAGAGTAATAGTGGAGATATACTTAAGGAAACCTCTTCAAGGAGTTATATTTAAAGCTCAAACTTAAAGTATAAGAAGAATCCAACCATTCGTATTTTAAAAAGGGAAGAGTCAGATGACTGGGCTTTCATTTAAAAACTATATACCAGTTTAAGAAACATACAGATGCCAAAAATATATCTTAGTTTAGTCTGAGAAGTCATGTGACAGCTAAGGTATGTTGTTTAAATGTTTTTATGAAGAATTTAAGTTGGTCACTGAGGTTAAGACTACAGGATGCCACTGCTATACTGAGGAAGAATAACATGAATCTGGAAGAGATTTGTTTTTGTTTTTTTAATTGCCGCTCATGCATGCGCCTGGTGAAATTCCTAGCAATTCAAACAGGGATTTCACTGACTTGAGCTTAAAACTCATTCATTATCAGCAGACAAGAGATGACCGAGGTTAATTTAATACCCACTGTGAGATGCAGTGGCAGGTCAGAATAAAAGATCTCCTATTTCCTGAAAATCATGCTTGACTCGCAGCTACTGAAAATCAAGCAGGAGCTACCTGTATTTAAAAGCAAAATGTGAAGACCCCAAAGTGGGGGAAAATATCTTGAGTCATCAAGAAAAATGCACACAGAGATTAAAAATTTACTAGAGACATATTTCATTGACATGGAAAGATGGCCACCTTATATAAAATAAAAAAACTATAAAACAATGCTTAGAGTATGGTCCCATTTATGAAATGGTGTATCTGAGTGTGTTTATACTGGCAGATAGAAAAAAATCTAGAAGGAAATATTTCAAAGTACTAACAGTAATTATTTCTTGATGGTAGGCTTATGGGGGATTTTCTTATACATTTCTGCTTTATCCTTTCTTTTCCAACAATTTGGATATATGTTTCAAATGTAAAATAAGAGAGCCTTTAAAAGAAAATTTAATTGTATTGGTGAATATTGATTTAAAGCAGAATGCCTTTAATATGACAGATGTCACTTGTACTGCAAGCTAATTAATTATAAAGGATACTTCACAAATGTGAAATGATAGTTCAGATGGCATGATTTACTCTTTGGCCAGTGCTGAATTACCAAACAGTTGGACAAAGTACGTGCCTACAGTGTTAGCAAAGAAAGGGAGACATCAAAAAACTACAATATTTTGGAGAAAAGTATTTGATTTTTGATACTTCAGAAAAGTATAAAAGTATTTGTCCAGGAAATATCAGAAAGTTGTTAAACTGATGTACACTTATTT
Organism: Delphinus delphis; assembly: GCF_949987515.2. Classification (NCBI taxonomy): domain Eukaryota; kingdom Metazoa; phylum Chordata; class Mammalia; order Artiodactyla; family Delphinidae; genus Delphinus; species Delphinus delphis. The sequence continues at coordinate 49,439,238 of NC_082685.1, read as the reverse complement.
ATGAGTTAATATCATTTTAATTTTTAAGAACATGTAGGTAGAGAGATGCTTAGGACATACAGGTAGGAGGTATGGGCTAAGTTTCTTCAAGGTCCAGGACCTATAGAAATTAATTTGGTCCTAAGCACAGGAAAAAAAACTGTGCTACCCCCCAACTTTATGTCATTAAAAATAAAAATAATACTTAGGTATAAAATAAGTGCACATCAGTCCAACAAAGTTCCAAGTTTTCCCCAAATGCTTCATGCTTTTATGAAATATCATGAATCCCAGATTTTCTCCAAAATAATTTTTGTGTCTACCTTGTTTTTGGCTGATAACTGAAGAATGAATTTAATCTATGTGGCAATCCAATATGATCAAAGAACAAATCATATCCAAATAAATGTCCAAATAAAAATGAACTACATTTAATGCAGAGTTTACTATATTTGATATTTTAAAATTCAAATCGGCAAGATAATTTGCTAAATTTTCTAATACGGCAGATTTGAGCTCATGTGAGTTGGAATTAGGGCCCAACTAGGCTATTTACCAAACCCAAACTTGAACAAGTCTAATCTCCCGAGCCTCTTTCCACTAATGTAAAATAATTATGATGACACAAGCTTTACTGGCATGACAGAATTTTGGGGAATATAAGATGACAAATAAAGAACGTAAAATGACTTTAAGAACTACAAAAGATTATATTAAGATAAGGTGTAATGATGGTGCTAATTACAACTATATTGTTTTCGTCATTAACTATTGCACATGTGTATAGCTTATATACCCCCCACAAGGAAATTCTACGTTCCTAGATATGCGAATTGTGCTAGTCATATAAGAGCTCTACAAATAGTTGTTTTTCAACTGATTAATTCATCATGTCTGAAAACACATTTTCACTTGGTAAAATAACATTTGGGATGTGCAAACAGGGGGAACTGTAACTGACCTCTCAGAGTAACACCCAAGTATACATCCAGTTTATTTATTTCAGTAAAAAACAATTAAGTAATTTCTGTTAAAACTTCCAAGATAAATTTTGTTTTCTTTTTGGTTCCAACTATGGAAAACAAAGCATTAATCTTTTTATGAAACCATGAAAAATGTAGAAAACAGATTTGACCTCCAGCTATTTTCTAAGTTCCCCTGATGGAGACTTGAAGCATGTACATAAGACTGAAATATGTTCTGAAGTCACTTGAAGAAATAAGGAACATCCTATCACAAAGTGAGAAATTAGATAATATGTGTTTTATCCCAATTAAAACAAGTTTTACAAAAGTTTAAATGCCAGTGAAAATGTTTAATATTGCAATAAGAATGGCATTTTCAAGATAGTATTTGAGAAAAAGGTAATTAATTAATTTGCTTGTTGTTAAATAGCGCATTTAAATAATCAAATGTATGTATCTTCCATATATTTTGTTTTTTCTGACATCAAATTGATGGCTCTTGAACTATTGATATTTTGTATCTAGACCCCACTAAACCCCGTTTCATTTTTTAAAATTATCCATACAAAGGGAAAAATGTTAATACGGCTGTTAGGCACCACATTCCATAAAGTTGCTGAGAAAGGAGTCTTATGAAGAGGACAATGTTCAGGTCCCTGCATCCTGACAAGATAACATACACGTTTCTCCAAGCATACGGTCAATTGATTTCTTTAAAAATATTCAGATTCTGTAATTTAGAAGCCCATTACAACATGGAGTCTTACCGTTGCAGGTCTAGCAGTACCTGATGTTAAACAACTAAAGCACACTCTTAAATGGACAATTTACTCTAGAAAAAGCCAGTAAAGTTCTTGAGAAAGAATTTAGCCTGTTCAAAATAAATGCATGTCTATGGCATACTTTTGGAGGTTTTGAAGAAGGATGCACTGCCTTATCTGGTTATCCAGTTGACAGTTCAAATTTCCTATCAGGAAGTTTTACATTGTGTATTTCTAATCTTCATTCTTTCTAATGAAGTTGAAGCCCAGTGACCATATTTTAGGCTCCAAAAAATGTCAGTAAGCAATGTCCAGCTCTTTGAAGTAAATGATCATCATCTCTTAGTTTCACTTCTCCCAATAAAATAATCCTAATTTCCTTATCCTTTCTTAGAGGGTTCAACTTGTAGTCCTTTAAAAACAGTTCACTTTTCTGTGACCCCTCAGCAAAGGTCATATAATCGTCTCAAGTTGTAGGATCAAAAACTAGACCCTTATTTCCATCAGGGTCTGACCACACAGCTGAAACTCACTGCTGAGAGTCAGTTCTATGTCCATGACTCAGAGTGATTTGCCTCTGCTCAAACTGTACCAACTTCACCTATAAAACCACATCCCAATGAAAACTCGAAACAAAGGAAATAAAACAAAGCCCAAGGTAACTGTTTTCAGTGCATGAAATACAATGCAACTGCAACTACAACATGTCTTAATTTTTTAAAGCTTACTGAAACTTTAATTTTTGCCAGTCAAAAGTTATCATTAACGATTCAGGATGCAGAGTGTTATAAAATTTTTGTTATGACATACAAGCCCAGTACCCCTTTCCCTGCTCTACTTTATGTAGTTGTGATAATAAGGCCTATGGTAGCATGACTTGATGGAGCTGTGAATCTATATAATATATGACATGCCATGAGCACATTAAATCCATTCTTCCTATTAAGTTACTGAAGAGCCTTCCCATATATAAACCAAACCGGACATTTATTCTCGGAGAAGTTAAACTATAAACCTGATTCAAATACATGTAAAGATTGTAAATGAAGGGGAGCAGTGTGTAAAATAAAATGCAGGATTAGAACAAACGTTTTTTTTTACATTTAAAAAATGTTTGCCCTGACAATGATATTGTTAGAGAAGAGAGAGATGGATAAAAAATAGTCCATATGATAAATGTAATGTTACTAACACAGTTTTACCTGCAAGGATTTTTCTGGCTTTAATTCAATGAAATTTCTATTATCCTGGGTGGTAATGGAGCCCTGTACCCTACTCATCTCAGGCGTCCTTAGTATCCTGAGTTGCCTTAAAGCTGTGACATAATAAAAGGTCAAGCAGATCACACTAAGCATTTGTGAACTACAATAGCCCCCCATTTTGCCTGCAAGCCACACATTCTCACCCTAAGCTTTGCTCACTCTCTTGTTTCATTTCATTGTATAAGCAGGTTAATTTGGAGATGGCTAAGGTACTTGGGAACACCTAGATTTTCAAAACAGTCCCACTTTCCTACTTAACCACCTAAAGAAGTAGACCCATAACACAACATTTGAGGGAACTGTAAAATGGTGTCTGGATACTGAAGGAATAAGCAGCACTATTAAAAAAATGAATGCATTTCACCTTCCAACTCATCTGTGCTTCCTGGGACACAGGTACAAACATGAAACGCTTGGGGTAGAATTTCAAGAAAACTGATTTGTTTCAACATTCATTTGGCAAGATGCTAGACACAAAATAATACCACAAGCCACCTCCCTTTCCTATCATTGTAAATTCAGGGCTCTCAAATCACCCCCCACAAACCCAATTAAAAATAAAGAAAAGAGGCAGGCTATGAATTCACATCCAGTGCTTTGATACAGATTGTCCTAATTGGTCACAATGAAACTAAGGGACAATAACAAGAATAAATCTTGCATTAATCCAAATGAAGCCAATGAATAATAATACAAACCAGAAGCACAGTTTCAAAAATATGCAATTACCTCCAAGCATGCAAGGTCATTTGTAACCCATAAAAATGATTGCAAAGCACACTCTGCATATAAATATGTTTCATAAATGCTAAGTAACGTGTATGTATCATATGCATATCCATAGGGTATCCATTTGTATGTTCACAATCAAATCTATGTACTAAAAATGAAACTCTATCTGGCAAATGGTTTCTCAGCAAGAGTACATCGGAATATGAAATAAAATGCTAAATTCTGGGGCTACCTTTTCTTAGCAATGAGGGAAATAAGCAAAATCACCTTATAATTAGGCCGGAAAGCTTAGGAAGCACCAAATGTGTTTTTGAGGAAGGCCCAACCCTGTATGTGAGAGCCGCAAATTAAATGATTCCCTTCAATAACATCCATTTCTTGTCAGCTCTTTTTCCACCCCCTGATTCTGTTGCTAAGCTTGGAAGGAAAGGAACCAAGTGGCTCAGTCTGCATTCTGAGCCAGTTCAGGATAAAATCACAACACCATTTTTTTTTTTTTTTAACACAAGCAGATGCCTTCTTACTTCTCTCTTCCTGGCAACCTTCCTCTCTCCCATCCCCATCACTGTCTCCACACCTTCCTCTCCTTCTCTGAGGGAGTCATTGTTCAAGTGCAGGCCACAAATGTATACACAGGTCATTTAATAGCCAGCTAAACCAAGAAGATAACCCCGCTCTCTGCTACTTACCATGCTGAGACGCGGAGAAGCTGTTGAAAGGAGGGAGAGATGCAAACTGAATCCATTTTCCTTGTGACCGAGTCGGATGCAGCCTCCGAACCCAACATCAGCAGCGGCTGCTGGGATTTTTTTCCTTCACTCTCTGGTTGGCGACGGTGCGAATAGGAACCACCCTTCCAGCCTCACTAGAGTATCAGCAGTCGAGGCGGCAGAAGCAGCAGCATCACCACAAGGCCTCCTCCCTCTCGGAGGATGGGGTGAGCTCAGAAGCAGCCAGGAACTTGCAGCAGATACCTCCTCTGGCTCCTCCTCTCCTGCCCCCTCCTCCAAAGCCCCACCCCTGCTGCGGTAGAGGCTGCCAGCCCTGGCTGCTGCTGGTTGTCATGGCAACGACCAATGGTAAGCCACCAGACTAAGAGGGAGGCGAGATGGGTGAAAGGAGCTGCAGGGGTTGGAGGGGAGTGAATTTGCGCTGCTGCTCTCTGGGATGCTCTTGGTCTCTCCTACCCTGGACTCCAGGTCTTTAAAAATGGGGTAAGGGTGTATAGCCATGGGAAGAGAATATTTCAATTTTATTGAAGTCTAGACTGAATCATACAAAACAGCTTAGCTATTTTTTCATTTTCTATGGTTTTCCAATAAAATGTATTAAATTTGCAATCAGAAAAAATAATAACAAATATGGAGAAAGTTATATAATGTAATAGGAGATTATTATCACTCCAAATATGTTTGTTCTTTATAGCATCTTTTACTCAAAGCCACTCAAGGTTGTTAACAAGGAAAATGGGTGGCTGGACTTTGCAATTAAAAGAGTCTGTTTGATTCCTTGGCACTACTCTGCTTGTTCTTCTCAGGTGAGTCATTGTTTTTCCAGCTCCCCCTCTGAAGAGGATCTGGAGTTGTTTGGCACTCCCCTGTGGAAAAGGAAGTTGGAACAGAGGAATCAGAAATTCCTTGAGCAACCACGGCTCTCAGTTGGTGGATAGTTTCAAACCTTTTTAGTGTCAGACTCCTGGAGTGTTCAATATCCTGCAGGAAATTCCATGATATTTCAAGGATGCCCTTTTGGAGGTCCCAAGTTAGCTGGTGGTCTGGGTGGTGAGTAGGAAAAAAAGGATGTGAAATCAGCAGTGCTGAGTTCTAGATGAATTGTTTCTAACTATACATTATAAATGACACTAGTATTTATCTCAGGCAGTAGTTGTAAAGATTGAATGAGATAATGCACTAAAAGCACTTTGCATGTAGTAAGCATATAATAAATGTTTACTCTTATTGCTATTATTAGTAGTGGTGGTAGTACATTGTAGCCACTTCTTGATCCAAGGGATTGAAGGAATAGAGTGGCAATTTCAGACACGGGAAAAAATTAAGGTGAGAAAACACTTAATACATGATAGCTGTGATGATGATGATGATGAAGAAGAAGATGATGGTGACAATGATGATGATGACAAAAACAGCGAGGCCCTAAGAGATTAAAAGTTCTCTAAAATGTGACAATTAAGGACGTTGTAAGCCTTAAAGGAGTTAAATAAATTTCCCAAATCCACACGGCTAATACATGGCAGAGCCAGAATTAAAACTCTGATGCTTCTAACACTAGCATTTGCTCTCCTAACCATTACATTTTCTGCTACTCCTCCATGGAATGGAGATACTCTTGTTCTTAATCCATAGGGTTATTTACAGATTCAAATAGGATTAGTACAAATTTCAGAGTCAGACAGCCTGGGCTCGACTGACTTTAGATATGATTTGGGACATGTTAATTAACTTTCCTGAACCTATGTTTCTTCATCTGTGAAATGGAAATAATTGTAGAACCTCATCGTGAGAATCAAATAGGATGATGCATGTAGAGCATGAGCACAATGTCTAGCACAAAGTGCTAGCTAAGATTCTTTGTTACTCATTCTCAAGTAATTAATTTTAAAATGTGAGAGGACATTTTCCTGCTTGGGTTCACACTTAATGTCAGGGCCTTATTCTAGCAAAACTGATTGGAAGGCAATTAGGTGGTTGAGGAAAGGGTTGCAACTCATCCTCCACACTTGGCATTGCCTCCGGGTCCTCTCCAGGGGAGAGCCTGCATCCTGCTCTGTGCAGCTAGGGGCCTCTCCCTCCCCCAGAACCTAGACAGTCAGTCTACACACACTTGCACGTCAGCAGCACGTGAGTGTAGCTGTGTAGCATAAAGGAATGCGTTGTGATAGTCTAGCTTTTGTATTCTCTGTATTTCATCTTCTGCTGTCTCCACAAAAATGGTCATGTAAAGTAAGCAGAGATGAAAGCTGCAGGTGGTAGAAACTCAGACGTGCTTAGGTGTTGGAATCCTCTCCACCAGCCTTGTGAGGAAGCCTTTTATCTTGAGCACCAAGAGCTGATTTTGTTGGGGTGAGTGATTCTAGTTTTCTCTCCTCCTATCAACACAGAGGCAATAGGAAGGGAAAAGTGTTTGGTGTTCCCTATTTAAACAATTCCCTAATTTAACCATTCAAATAGTACTCTTCCTTTTTTTTGGGGGGGGGGGCTATATCCATGCAGCACTGTTACCGTTATTTAATAATATTTTCCTTTAGATATTTAATTGTGTGGTATTTATTTTTATTTACTTTAATTATTTGTTATTTATTTACTTTAAAAGGAAATTTGTCTCTGGCTTTGGCAAAACATTAATAAAATTAGGCATGGTAAACAGAATGTTCCCAGAGAAAGGAACTTAATGTAAAACAATATATATATATATTTTTTTAGTTAAACAAAGACTTCAACTTCACTTGTAATAATTCTTAGTTAAAAAAAAGAAAAAAAAAAAAAAGAAAATTTAAAATTTCATTCCTTCTCTCCATTGCCATTTCCTGTTACTGTGCTCTATGTTCCCATGGTATCTATTATGTTTTAATATACTATGTTATTTATTTATACTTTAAAATTTTTATCTGTTTCTCCCCACTAGAATGTTAGCTATGAAAGGGTAGAGATATTTGTTTGTTTGTTTATTTGTGAACAGTACCTGACCCATATTAGATGCTCAATAAATATTTGTTGAATGAACAAACCAGTAAATAAATGAAATATCAAACAACTTCTGCATTGAATCATGGCTAAATAAGTTATTATTATAACATTATTTTTCCAGTTATCTATTTCTGATATTTCTAAAAATTAGAAAGAAATTATAATAATTATCTTTTCAGCATACATGCATATTAGCATAATGTGTATCTATTACATATTTTTTAAGTATATAGTTATTAAAATGGAAATGTTTGCCCATACATATTCAGAGTCACCTAGTATACTGCTGGTAGTCTTTGAGAAACACTGATTTTGTTTCAAGAGCACCTTCTCCATATGTTAGCATCTACTAACTGTGGCCAGACTGTCTACCCCTCCTGAGATCTCTCCAACTTTGACTTCTGAATTCTACGAGATGTCTGAAAAAGTACAGGGTGTGTGTGTCTTGGCTCCAAAAGCAGCATTAAATTTTCAGGAGGAACCACAGCATAATGGGAGGAAGCTGCAAAGTGTGGGCTCTGGAGACAGACTACCTGGATTGAGTCCCCACTTCACCATTTTTTTTTTTTTTCTGAGTGACCTTGGGCAAGTGCTTAATTTCTCTGTACCCCTGTTTCTTTTGAAGATCAAAGTTCATGTGTACAAAGAGTCAAGAAGCATTTCGCATGTAATAAATAAGTAATGTTAGCTAATATTATTATTAACATAATTCTTAATAACCATGGTTATGCATAGCACATTTTTCTAGGTGTTTACAGAATACTCAGATCACGCCAAGCTATTCTAAGAACTTGCTGTTATGACTGCAGACCAGCTACCAGCAGACTATGAGGAATTCTGTAAATGTTTACCTCAGAGATAGGCCAATGTCCTTATTTCCCCCCCAAAAGGGACAAAAAGCTAGGGGTCACAGAAGTGACTGTTGTTTATTCCCTGTCTATTCTGTAAGAGGTTATTAACATATTGTCTATGTACAGAAAACATTAAATGTAAGTAGCCAGGATCTTCTTGAGGTCATTAAGGATAAGGATATCATTCTGACCTCACTGCATGTCCTTTACCAATACTACCAGGAAGCAAGTATATTGGAACTCTGCCATGAACTCTACAGTCCTATGGCCAACCATCTTATGGATGACTCTACTTAGCAGGCGGACACTTCTGCCTTTGCTCACCCTGTATCCTCTGGAAGTCCCTTCCCTGCCCTAATTCTTCAGCCTTCAAGATTTATCCATCACCTCCTTCAAGGACTCTTCACTGATACCAGGATTAGCATTAGATTAGCATTAGAAATGAGATTCCCATTGTCGTTGTCCCTTGTCACATCTTTATTACTATGCTCATGATGTTGAATGGTAAATATTTTTTTGTCTTTCACTCCTATTTGATTGAGGCCAGCAGTACCATTCATTCATTTGTTTACTGATACATTAATGCTGTACTAGGTACCAGGGACACAGCTGTGCATAAGATGATGTGAACACTCTTTTCAAAAAAAAGTTTATAATCTAAAATGAAAGAGACACTACAAAATTTCTTAAAATAAATGATGAGGGCTATAACAGAGAACTACAGGAAGCTCTGAGAGCATATAAAGAGAGAACATAACTGAGTTTGAGAGCCTCGGAAGACATTCTTGGAGGAATTGTGGAGTAGGGTGCGGGCAGATGGCTTCAGACAAAGAGAGGGAAATGTATGCTGGTCTGAGGTGTGGAAAACAGGCATGTTATTCAGTTTTTGTTTCATGCTAGTACCTAGCACAGTACCTGTGCACATCATGTGCCACATATGTGTTTGTTGAAAGAATCAGCCTCCTTTCCCCCCTAACACATAGACACACAGTTCTTTCCTCTAGGTTTTCCTTCTGTTAATTTATTTGAGGGATTAGAGTTTGTCAGTAGCTAAGGAGCTGACAGGCTATGTGGGATGAGAAAGCATGAAGAGAGGCCAAAGGATTCATTGTTGTTCTCATAGTAGAAAAAGAGGTGTAATGCTAACAGTGACCACTGCTCCATTGCAGATTTATTAATAAGGTTTACTCGATAAGACAACCTTTGCTCTGATGCTGAAATGAGAAGCAGTTTTTTCCTTTCTGGTTCTGGGCAGCTGTTATTACCCAAAGGCAGACAACACATGTGCTTAGGTTACCAGAAAATCAGGGACACCAAAGAAATGGGAAAAGTTCCATTTCAATGAATTTTTCCAAAATTTTGTAATCAGAAAATCTATAAATAATTGGGAGATTGGGATTGACATATACACACTGCTATATATAAAATAGATAACTAATAAGAACCTGCTGTATAGCACAGGGAACTCTACTCAATATTCTGTAATGGCCTATATGGGAAAAGAATCTAAAAAGAAAAGAGTGGATACATGTTATGTATAACTGATTCACTTTGCTGTACACCTGAAACTAACACAACATTGTAAATCAACTATACTCCAATAAAAATTTTTTAAAAAAGAAAATTTGCAAATAAGTTAGTTTAATTTCAGTATATGTAGAAGTTTTATTTTAAGTTTTGTATAATTTTTACTATGGGAGGCACCATAATTGTCAGAATTTTTACAGTGCTCAGGAACTCAAAATGTCATTACTCCCAGCACTAAGAGGAGAGAACGTGAATCAGGTAGTACGATAAGCGTGTGCATCCCACAGTGAACAAAACAGACTTAGTTCCTGTCCTAGCTGAGCTTAGAGTCTAGTGGATGGGGCAGCCAAAGAATAAGAAAACCAACCACTAAAACAATAGCACATTTTCACAAGTGCCATGAAGCAATGAACAACTGAGGGGAAGATGAGGACCAGAGATGGAGAGGAATGACTCACTGTGGGGTGACATTTAAGTTGAGAAATGAAGTATGGATTATGCCAGCCCTGTAAGAGCTAAGAAAAGAGAGTTTCCAACGGAGATGAGCTCTGAGGAGAGGAAAAGCAAGGGAGGAGAAATATCTTTGAAGGCCAGTGTAGCTGGATACGGTGACCATGGGGGAAAGGGCCATGAGGGGAAGTTGGGAAGGTGGGTGGGAACCAAAATATGCAGCACCTTGTAGCCCACTGTCAGGCAACTGGAGTTTTTCTTAAATACAATGAAGAGTCATGAAGAATTTAAACTTTGTTTGAAGCATTGTGGGAAATGAAGTTTTGAAGGGCAAAAGTGGATGAAGTTAGGATGCAGTGGTCACCTAGGCTGGAGATGAGAGTGGCTAGAATTAGGGTGGTGGCAGTGGATAGGGAGAAAATTGGACTATCTCAAATGAATATATATTAGAGGTGGCATTGTGAGGACTTGCTGATGCATTGAAAGCTGGGGCTGAGGAAGGGGTAAATATCAAGGATCACTTTTTAATTTTTTAATTTTTTTAAGGATTACTTCTAAGTAGACAACTAACTCTTCCATTTTGAAGAAATGGAAGAGGTTTGGTTTTTACCTTCTGTGGTGAGGAAAGGCCTCAGGGCTCTGGCTCTGAAAAAGTGTGGAGAAACTCGAAAGGGTTCTAAGTGCCCAACTTTCGGGGGGGGTCCCTCCTCCCTCCCTCCCCAGGCCTAGTGCCCTTGAGAATTAGGCATTGATGACCAGTTGGTGCGCTGGGCAAATCATCACTGAGCTTAGGCAACCGCAGTGGAAGTAGCTTGGCTGGGAAGGGATAGATGAGGCCTGGGAGAACCCCATGATTTTGACTCAGAAAATCCCCAAGCTTTGAGAAGTGGATTTCCAACAAGAAATGGCCTTTCTCTATGCTGAGCCTCCTAAACATTCTAAACCATATTCTCTTCCACAACGAGTTTGACTTCTTCCTGGGTTACAGTCCTGATTCAGCCACCTTCTAATCATAAGACCTGGAAACCTTATCTTCTCTTAGCTCCATTGCTTCATCTATGAAGCCTGGGTGAAAACTGCCTTTGCTTACTGAATGGAGGTTTAAATAAATCATGTTAGTAAAAATCTTAGTCCATGCCTGGCATGTGGAAGGATCTCTATGAGTTCCAGCTGTTCTATTATATTGTCTCCTCCTCCATATCTGAACCTTTCTTATTAAAGCCACTAAAGCCTCAATCTTTTCCTTCCAGCCCCTAAATTTTTGGACAACTTCCCTAGTACTTCCCACCTCAAGACCCCCATATTATTCCTTTGATCCCTCAATGGCTGAGTACTTATTTTCCTCTGACAGGGCAGGTACAAAGGAACTGAAAGGAGAAAAGCGTTGTCTAAAAGTGGAATTTACAGATTTCATGGTCTGTCTCACATATTTATGAGCCAACTTTCTTTAAATATTTACATCCTGCATTTACATTTTATTACTATTTGATTTGTTTCTTATAGCTGATCTGAAGTGTGAAATTGGAAGCCTGGAGCTTGCTAAGACTTTCATGCTAGAGAAATGCACAATGAAGAAATTGGAGTTTCATGGGTTTTTTCCTCCCCTACCAAGGACAAGAGCATTCTGCAAGGAAATCTTTGAGATCTCTTGCATCTGTCCACTGCCTCCTCCAGGTGTTCTTCCTTAACGTGTTCCCGGCTCTCGCTCATGCTACAAGGGTCTTTCCCGAGGAGTCAGAGACTACCGCTGGGGACCAGGTAGGTTTGATTCTGAATGTGGATAACGGAAGGAAGGCAGGACCAAACCCAGAGAGGGGAGTTAAATTTCAGGAAAGCAGCTTTTCTCTTTTTAACTCTATTAAACCTCTTTTCTTTTTCCCTAAGTCCAAATTCCTTCTCTTTTCTCAGCATCTATTTCTTCTTCTAAGAAATTTGTCAATTCTTAACAAAATCCCAATCCATCTCTCAAGTAAATCTGTAAACTCTTAACTCTTGTTGAAGTATAATTTTCAAAATGGTAAAATCATGACACTTAGGCAAATGCAAAATGTACACATTAGTGACTTTACTCATTTATTATTTATTTATTAAATCAGAGGTCCTGTAATATGTTAAAACTGGTCCAAAGCGCATTTGAGAAGCTAAATATTCATAGGAAATAGAAAAATGAAAGGAAAAGAGTGGTTTTTCTTATGCAGTCAACTGGAGCTTCAAGCCTTGAGATGCACATTTTATGCACAGGATTGATCTTTATGACCCTGAATAAACTAAACTAGTGATTGATCTTTTGTCAGTCATAATAGCCAGCTCTTGTATCCCCTGATTCAAGAGACGGAATGAATATTAATCTCTTCTCTTGTTCCTGGGAGAGACCTCATCACAGGATGATAAGGGTACAATGGTCTGATACTGAAGTTGGAGAAATGGAATTTCATATCCTTTCTCCTAACCTTTCTTTGTTTTGCCAGATAATTTTTTAACCTCATCCACTGACTCACAACATGCCCAAAGTTAAATCTGGGGTGTTCTCATTTCATGCAATGTCTTTGTCTCTCACAATATCCTCCCATTTTACAACTCTATTTACGGCAAAGAGATAAGTAACTGAAAATAAAGAACAAAAAAGAAGAATGGATGAGAACAATGCTTTCAGGTAGAATGTGGTACAGGTGCTTGAACCAGTCTTGACTCATCACAGATGTGATGTGCTCTGTGTGGAAACTGAAAGATTCCCCCTACTCAACACTTTCACACACTGGGGCCCAAGTATTCCTGCCTGAACAACCCATTTGAAAGAAGGCAGAGAGAATTGTTCTCACCTCACTAAAAAAGCTTTGCATAAAGGGAAAGAGCTTTCTCCTTCCCTAAAGGGTAGAGGTGAGAGTGAATTTTTCCTCACCTTGAAAGGTGCTAAGCCTTCCTGCCTGACAAGGATCCAGGGCATCGGTGGGCAGGGTCAACCACTGTGGGTGGAGGAGAAGAGGGCTGTGCAGGATTGTAGAAGCTCAGCAGACCATGTGTGCAGGGCACCTGGAAGCAAAACGGTTCTACGTGTTTACGGGCTCTGATGAAGGCCTGGTCCTGAGAAGCAAAGACCAGAGGCTGCGGCACGGATTATTGAGCTCATATAATAATCCCCTTGGGGTCTTTTAGAGAGCTATTGAAGCAGAGGACGTGGAGGGCAGAAGGGAGTATTTGGCAGGAATGTGACTTTTCAGGGTGAATAGGTCAGGGCTCATTCATTCACCCAGGCAAATCAGGGGTCACGATATATTGGTTATACAACAAATAGTTTTAGGTTCCTCCTCCAATCTCTCATATCTTCTTTTCAGTTGGATAAACTGAGAGTGAGCTACAGAAATGCAGTGCAGCCTAATGCTACAACCCTATCATCTGTCTGACTTTTCGTGCGTCACTGTCTCCACATTGGAGTATAGTAGGACAGCGGTAGAAAATACAGACACTTTTATTTGTACAGTTTGCTCATGCCCCAATCTCCTGTTAATCGCACTGTTTGTCTTCATAAAAGAGAGCTTCTTGAAGTCATGAGAAGAGAGGAAATTTTGTTTCACAAGTTTCCCTTGATTGATCTGGAGTGTCTGGCAGAGGACTTCCTAGCCTGGAGTCAGTATGAGAAATCCAGCCCGGGGAAAGGACTTCATGCCCCTCCTTTTCAATAGAACTGTAAAGTCTGTGGACACTACTTCTTTAGTGTCCCCTTCAAATGAAAGCTCCTCTTAGAAAGCTTAACACCATGTAGCCATAGTTCCCTACAGAGTTATTATAGCTGTGCTTCTGGGCAATGCAGAGAGTCAATGAATTTTACACCACAGAGGTCTCCTTAGGGGTCACTTACATCATCCCAACACCAGGCAAATTTAGATTTTATGTTATAATAAGGAAAACTGGGCCAAGGACTTATCCAGAGTTTTGGGTGTTTTGCCTTCGATATGAGAACAGAGTATCAGTGGTAGAATTCAAGACTGTACTGTTATTAGATCATCCTCTTAACTCCTGAAAGGCGTGATATGTAAGAATGCCATGAGTGGTGAATTTAACCCCTCCTGATATGTAAGAATGCCATGAGTGGTGAATTTAGCCTCAGCCTACTCTATTGTCCTAGGTGAGGCTTTAAAAGTCATTACATCAGGAGCAAATTAACACTAAGAAAAATGTCCATTCTTTCTATACCTCCAAACAGCTCAATTTCCAAGCCTTCTTTATTTTATCTTTAGTCACTGAACTGAAGACCCAGACAGGAGGAATAGGTCACATTGCTTCATGATTATGTCCCCTAGATTCCCAGCCTCTGTAACCAGGAACAATTTTTATTTATTTATTTATTTATATTTATTTATTTATTTGTCTGCACCACGCAGCATGTGGGATCTTAGTTCCCCCAACCAGAGATCGAACCCGTGTCCCCAGCAGTGGAAGCACGGAGTCTTAACCACTGGACCGCCAGTGAAGTCCCAGGAACAATTTTTAAATATAAGAGCAAAAGGAGATGTGGCGTATTGTGCTTCGTGCAAATTCCTCTGTAATTTTTAAGATTTGTTTGCTCTTCATAACTGAGAGAAGATCTTCATTCTTTTTTTTTTGATACAGTGGAATGACTAATGACTATCTGATTTTAATACATAATTAATAGGATTAAAAAACTTACAGTGAATCAGAGGTGATGGAGCTCCTAATATTTCCTCCATTTTTCCAACCATTTCTATTTTGGCTCTAATACACAACAGCATGAGGATGTCAAAGAGGAAGAACAAAGTGCTTTGAATCATGCAATGTCCTAATTTTCCAGAATTTTCTGGAAACTGTCCTAGGTCTGACTTTATGTGGAGATCTGTATGGAGATATTACAGAACAAGGGTAGGTTTATTTCGCATACCTTCCCTGAAGGAAGAGTCATCATGTCCCAGACCTCAGTATGAGATATCAAGCCCAGAAAGGACATTTATGCCTTATTGTGGCTTCTGTGACCTAAATTAGATTAAGTCAAAGTCCTGGTCTCTTATAGGTCATAATGACAATCTTTTCTATCTCTTGAACCAAAGCTTGTAAGAGATATTAAATTTAGTTTTTGAGCCTCAGTTTCTCAGATCAACCTAGGTAAGGCTCTATAAATAGGATTTTACAAGCAGATGGTATGAGACAAAGGAAAAGGAGCTTCTTTGGCTGCTAACATCTCCTGGGCTTTCCAGATTTCTTTAACCTAAGCTTTAGCTAATACACCACAAAATTCAATGAAGCAATGCCCTCAATCCTCATACTTTCCTCCATTTGGCACCCTATTTTCAGGTCAGACAGATTCATGTATGAAATAGAGGATGTGAAAATGAAGATGATTGAGACCAAAAATTCCAAGCACACGGTAGTAATTTCTTAGTTCAGAGCCTAGTCTGAGAGACCAAAACTTGAAGAGGAACCCTGATGCAGTTTCTCTCCATCTCCTTTAACAAATATGTGAGTGACGTGTCACCAACACTCCTAGTGTCCTTTTAGTATGGACATCTCCCCTCCACCTCTATCCCTCAATAGAGGAGTGATTCCATGACTGTCCCTGCAAAACCCTCAGTCTCTGTAGCTGTGCATGGGAGCTAAAGGTGGAAACTAGAATTGTACTTTCCTTTTCCAGTGAAAAGCCTTTAGAATACATCTTACTTAACTCTTCCTCCAGTCTTGGTTTGATTAAAAATTCATCAATAGAACACTGAATTTCACCCCTCCCAGGACCATACCCAGAACTTATTGAGTCTAACCATCAAGACCAGGATCTTTTGAGTCATGCCTTCTGGCAGGACCTCATCTAAACTGTGGGGCAGTCATGGGTATATCGTATATCTTATGCTATTAAACAGTCTGGGAGGGGTTTTCACATGTTGGTGAACAAATTTGCTATGGGAGAATCAAGTGGAATAGAGCTTCATGCTAACTCTTTTTATCCTGTTTCTGTTTTCAGTGACTTTCTACTATGGCAAGAATCTTAGCATGGAGGACAGGCCAAAGGGCAGTACTGGAATGCTTTGCTTTATGTCTTACACTCTTTCCCCAATATTCTTTTCTACTCTTAATTGCCTTGTTGGCCAGTTTTCATGTGTAGCCTTTAAAGTTGAAAGAGAGGATTTTTTCACTGAGACACACGTGAGGACTCCAGAATTAGCAGTGAGTCTTAATAATCCATGTCTAATATCAGGGACCAGCCTTTGAGTCAGGGCTTCATGTATTTCCTGTAATTTGTGATCACAGTTATTATGTCTCCCACACACAAGGGAGCAGGTGGACAGAGATTACTGAGGAATACCTAGCCTGCCTTCTACTGAGAGCTGCAGGCAGAGCACGGACCTGATCTCCCTATGCTACAGCACACACTTTTAAGTGGCACAGTGAGCAATGTCCCTTCCCAGATCTGTGTGAATCATGTCTTTATGACTAGAAAAGACCATTGGAAACTGTCTTATAAAATCAGATTATATTGAAAACAGCTTCTGCTGATGAAGTCATGGAGAAACAGACACTCTCATTGATTACTTGTGTGAATGCAAATTGATAGTGAGATGGGGGAGAGAGGCAGAGAGAGAATACTCAAACATAATTGTCAGCTCTGTCTGCTGAGAAGGCCTAGCAGCCATGACACACCAGTATCCAGACCATGAATTCTAAATACCATACTTCACTAAAAGAAAAGAAACAAGAGCTCGTGGGAGAAATGGTTGATTCCAGGGCAAGGCAGTAAAGTACAAGATGAGCCTGGAACATCTTGCCATGCCAGAAAGTAGAGAAGTATTCAAAGAACGACGGGGACACTTCAAAATCAAATGAGCCAGCTTGAAAGACTCCCACTAGCAAAATCTGGGAAAGTCTGAGCATCAACATGAATAATTGTAGTAATGGAATATAATACATTGAATAAAATCAGAATCCCGTGAGTCCATACCAACATATATAAACAAATAAAAAAAATGGAATAAATAGGGGAAAAGGGATAGTTCCCTTCTACAGTAGAATGTCAATTAATAACTATAAAAGGAATGATCCATCATTTGGCAAACCATCATTTAGCAAACATCATAGTAATATTTTTAGGCATGAATCATCAATGGTTGCTAAAAGTAATGAGTTAAAGTTTGATGAGGAAGTGGACATTTACAGAGCCTCAAACTATCTCTCCACAAGGCCCCTATTAATTACAAAGGGAAAAAATGTAACTTTATAGTGACAAAAAGTTGGTTGACATCTCTTTAATCAAGTGATTAAAGATAACCGAGAGTAGGACAGATAGAACTCACGTGCCTCCTTAACATGATGCAGGGGAAAGAACACAACATTCCTTCCAAGGAATCCGCCAAACTCATGACATTGCAATTCTAATCCATGAGGAAACAGTGGATAAACCCAGATTGAGGGATGTTCTACAAAATAACTGGTCTGCACGCTTCAAAAATGTTAAAGTAATGAAAGACAAAGTAGGACTGAGAAAATCTTCCCTATTAGAGAAGACTAGAGACATGATTATTAAGTGCTTTGGAATCTTGGACTGCATCCTGGGGAACTGAAGCAAAATAAAACAACGTGCCATGAAGGACACTAATGAGATAACTGGCAATATTTCAATAAGGTATATAGATTAGAATTATATCATTCTTAATTTCCTCCTTTTGATAATTGAATTCTTGTTGTGAAAGAAATCGCCCTTGTTTTTAGGAAATACACACAGTATTTAGGGGAAAAAACATAATGTCTGAATTTTTCTCTGTAAGTTTTCTCTTTGTCCTCCCCCTTTCCTCTCTTTTCTTTCTCCCCTGCCCTCCCTCCTCCTTCCAGTGTTGCTGCAGTGACGCTCACAGGAATCTCAAACACACAGGATGCAAAGGGGAAAGAACCAGTCCTTTCTCCTTCCTACAGTCTTCTAGTCTCCCTCCGGCACCTGCTATTGGCAGAGTTTACTGGCCAAGCAGCAATGGGGTTTGCATAATCCCAGCCCTAATATTGCAAATCAAAGTAATGAGGAGTGGAACTGAAGCCGAGAGACAATGCTTCCTTGTCTCTTAGCCCTTCAGAGCTTTCTAGGAGGTGCCTTCATGACATACTTCAGGATAAGAGACTCAGCCTTGGAGAGGAAACTTCACGTTTCCTCTTAGGTGGGCAGGATTCTGACCTATGAGTGCTCACATCTCCTGGTGTCATTTTCTTAAAGGAGACACTTTCATTCCACAGGAAGTAAGCTGTATGCTTTATTCTTGTGGTCAGAAATTTCTATAAAATTCTCAGCAAATTTTTCACTAGTGTTGGGACCTTCATTGAGAATCAATTATTATGAGCTCCTTCTCCAGGGAAGAACATTTAGAGATAATCTACCTCTCTCTTCCAGCCTTTACGAGATGTAAGGTCCTTACAATGCATAATGAGTGTCTTTCCCTCCCAATAGTATAACCAGATCTCTCTAAATTTGACCTTCAGGGCTATGTTTATTTACTTATTTTTAAAAATATGCCTTTTGGAAGAATATTGTCAAGTTGTAGACTAGTGAACTGTGTGGTATGCTTTCTGTCTAGTACCATAGAATTGGGGGCATGGGATTTTTTAAAAAAATTTATTTATTTATTTATTTTTTGGCTGCACCACGTGGCTTGTGGGATCTTAGTTCCCTGACCAAGGAGAGAACCCAGGCCCATGGCAGTGAAAGTGCCCAGTCCTAACCGCTGGACCACCAGGGAACTCCCTGGGGGTGGGCTTTCTATAGCTAGAGTTTGGGAACAAATTCAGTGTTGGAGAATCAAGAGGAATAAAGCTTCATATTGCATCTTCTATTGTGCTTCCTACATTCCCAAGTTTTTTTCCCCATTGTTTTAAGCCCTGATATCTAGAGAAGACTGGAAAGAAAAAAAAGGATTCTGTGCCTCAAGTAATGCCCTCATTCCTTGAAATTCTTATCTACTTTACACTCATGCTTAACGGCAGAGAAATGCAGAGTTATGTGACATCAGGGAAGGGCTTGCTTCTTGAAATCCCCTTTAAGCTTGTCAGAGTTATACAGGAGGGTCTTCATGCCCTGATTCTTAGTATGAGAGACCCAGTCTGGGAAGAATACTTTAAGAAGCTATATATATCCAGGTTTCCCACTGCTATATTAAAGGAAGCGAATTGTCCTGTCTGACTCTGAGCCTCAGACACCATCACTTGGTTGTCATTATCTGCCAAATTTTTATTCAGGCATCATCACTCTGGTGTGGGTGACAATGGTAAGTCAGAGCCTCCTAAATTATACATGGACACTTAGAGTGCATCTAATTCTATCCCTTCCTTCTGGATGGGCTAGTTCTAACTTCTTAGTATGAGTGCAAAGTCTTTCAAATGAAGACCTTGGAGATGCTTTAATAGTCAGGATGATGGGAAGAGATTAGCTGAAATTAGGAGAAATGGATATTCATGTCATATATCCTAAACTATTCTGCATTCTCCCAGACTACTCCGCTTGGACTCAAGTCATGGCATATAGTGAACAAGAAAGGGACAAGGGAAGGATCATTCTCTCTCCCAGAGTTTTCTCTACTTAGGTTTCATGGAAGAGGACAACAAGTAGGCATCAGAGGATGCCATCGAATGATGGTTTCAAGCAGCCTTTTCTTATTCTCCAAGAATTATCTAAGAAGGGTCCTTGTGACCCAGAAAAAAAAAAATTCTGAAGAGAGGTTGTCATTTTCTTGCACCCAGAAGTATACGAGCTCTCTAGGGTCTCTGCTCTACTGTCTCTCATAAAGGCCTCAACTACTAGACAGTTGCTGTAGGTCATAACCTCCCATGGGCAACAAGTAGAATCAGAAGGCATGCAGTTTCCTGTGAACCTCCAGTACTTGTTCCCATTCCCTCATAGCTCTCAGTCCCAGCATGGACGGAGTCATAGAGAGGTTTAACAGAAGGCTGGGTTTTATTTCAGACCCTTTCTTTGTGGTAGGGACTCGGTGTAGGTAGGCATAGAAGGACAATGAAAGGAGATGCTTCATGAAGCCTCTTTGGAGCTCACAAAACTTTTAAACCTCTACAGGCATCTATTATCCCCTTCTCTTTCCAGAGATTGGACTAATTTCAAATATGGAGATACCTGAAGGCTTTATATGGGATTATCTTGCTTAAATCTGCCAAGATTTTTGATATGATTAGGAAATCTCTTTTCTTTGCCTCTCAGGGTTCTGGATTAAAGAAGGTCCTAAAAAATCAATGAAATGTCTCTTCTCCTTCAGAGTTTCTTTCCTCTAATTGGTTGACTCCCCCAAGATAATGAAGCCAGCCAACAAATGACTGAATAAAGGAAATTCACACTTAGTTTATAGCGAATGAGTAAAGCAGAAGCTAGAAGAGGTAGGAAATGAACTAGAACCTTCTGTCTCCTCCCTCTGACTCCTGAGGTCCTGCTCTGTGACTCTCACCTGATAGGAGTGTTCCTTGAGGTTTTGAACAGCCGAGGGATTATCTTAGTCCTGTACTTGGTCTAGTAACAATTTTCATTGCTGACTAATTTTATGATATACGTAATTATTCTTCAAGGAAGTACAGTTCAAATACCCTGTAGAGCCTACTTATGCAAGAGAGTTTAAAAACAGCCAAATTCTGCCTTTTCCATCCTCTTCTCTCACAAATCTCACTGCATTGGCATTGATGTGATTTTCTGCCCGTCCACGATAAAAGGAAATGCCTCAAATATGGTGCAGTAAAGAGCATTAGAAATAAATTCCCTGGAATACGAGACAGTTCCCTGCAATTAAGCACCTGGGAAGGGAAACCCAGGTGCAAAAAGCAGTGGGAACAAAACTAATCCGAAAGTCAAGGTAAGCAGACATGGCAAGAACAAGTTAAACATGAGGAAACATTTACTGCAGGATCCCGGTATTCATACAGCGAATGTCATACGAATCTTTAGAAAGAAGCCTTTCAGTTGGGATCTCCCATTTGCGTTTATAGTAGTCTCATAGGCCAACGAATCAGTATATCTGATCTTAAAAAGTCTCATGTGCTTCAATACGTAGATCATTCTTGGTTTCCACGCTGAAAGTTAGTAATTTTTTATTTACTTAAAAGACTTTTAAAATACCAGTTTTTATATAGAAGACCTGATTCATTTGTGGTCTAACATTAATACTAAAATAAAGGAGGTCACTTAAGTAGCTCTCTCTTGCTCCAGTCAAATATATTTTCCATTGACTGCATACTGAGGGACACAGCAACACTAAGTACAGACTCCTTGTGTTACATATGGTGAAATGCAAACCTTGGCCCATCAATCATTCCTTCCCAGTGGCTTTCAGTAAATAAATGCAGTACTCTATCTTAGGAGAATGACTCCATCCGAGTTTTCCTGAAACATCAATAAAAACCCATCTTGTTTGCAACGAGGATATGCTCATTTTAATTAAGTTGATCTCTGGAGACAGATGGACATGTCTTACACTTAGCCTGCCTTGGGCAACAGATACATCCAGGTGAGAACAGTAGGATAAACAGATAAAGATTAAGATTTAGAAGCTGGGTCAGGTGATGGCCTAGGTTTACCTGGGACTCGGCAGAGAGAATTGAAGAGCTTAGCTGGGATGAAGGGAAAGGAACCCTAAAAATCATTTTGATATGGATATGATATGGGCATGATCTGAGCCCTGAGAAATCCTCCTCTAATGCTTGATTTGGTTTTGCTCTGTTCCTTACTTTACACGTTTTGGCCAATCTTGTCCTCAATGTCCCTTACAGCTGTGTTTCTCCTTTTCTCACACTGAAAGTGCTGTCTCCCAGTTCAGGGGAAATAACTGACCCGTGCAAACCTTGCCCTCTCAAAGCTAATTTCAAGTGATTGTCTTGCAGCATGCTTCAGTGCTTTCTGTAACATGCACGCATCATGGGGGAGGAACTGAAATATACACACCTCTCTACTGTTTGGTTTTTAAGGGGAATTAGGTGGGAATTTGGTGCTTATTGAAGGGTAGAAATCAGAAGTTGAGGAGGACAGAGGCAGATGTTTCTATCTGATGCCCAACTCACTGTTTTCCTTTTTAAGGAATGAAAAACAAGTGACCCCTGAAATTCCCTTCATTTTGAAAGGATGGGTGGATAATTACACAGCAACCTCATTGGCAGGTGTCAGGGCCACACTGGGAATTATAAATAGCACCAGGTCTTCCCACCTGGGTATTCTGGGTTCTAAGAGGAACTTCACCTCAGACAATACAGGACTGTCAAGGACACACAGGTCAGAGTGGAGAGGGCTTTTTCCTTCCTGCTTCTGCTTTCTCCTTCCATCCCTTCTAGGGAAGCTTACAATTTCCTCTCCTGGGAGCAAAGTGCAGACCTCTCACTGCTAAAAGGATCCTGTTACAGAGGTGAATTTTCTCTTAGTTCCTTGCCTACCACCTGAAACGGACTTCCAGCCAATGTTATCCTGAGAAAGCTGGTGCTGCCTGGGTGTTAGGGGACTTTGCTGTGTCCCAGCCTCAGTCTCTTTCTGCTCTAGTGACATTCAAATAGAGTATTTCACCCAGCTTCCTTAGAATAAGCCAAATTATCCCTCTTCTCTCTTTCAGAACTTAACATCCTTAATACCAGTGTCTCTCAATTATGTTTGATTGAAAGTACTTTATATAAGGTAAGTAACTTCTGGCTTTGACTTTTTGAATGAGAGGAAAACTCTGTCTCACTTTCCAAAATCATCAATAAGCCTCCTCCTTCCTAGTTACATGTACAAAAAACCCATTTTTGTTCCCATAGACACAATTTGTAGGGATGGTACACTTCGCTGTCTTCCGATAGACCTCCAGTTAAATGTGGTAGAGATAGACAGATAAAGGTAGGAACAAGATATGAGAGAAGTAAAAGCATAAGTTACACTGGAGCAGGGATTTCGGAGAGTGTTGGTAGTAGGGATGTGAAACAAGTGACAAATCTAGCATCAGGATGATATCTTTGAGAACAGTGATAATCTTTTCCTTGAAGATAAGCCTCCTTGATGCTTAGGTAGGTTTCCCCATGCCTTTACATGTTCCTTTCCCTCTCACCCCTAAGAAACCTTGTTCTCATTTCCATCTACACTGAAAGCAGAAAGGGGGGATAATAGGCATAAAACGCCCAATCCCTCAATCTTACCTCCCTTGAAGGTCTTGCTTTCTTTTTCCATGCACAGTGGCGTTTTCTCCCATCCTCGTATGTGCAGAATTTTATCTACTGAACAGAAGGAACAGCTTATCCATAGATCCAGGCAACTTCTGGGAAATAAGACTGCCGTAAATTCCATCTTTGGGGCAGGTCTAGTGGGAGACGAAAGAAGATGAGTAAACCTATTATAAATGAAAATAAGGCCGTGAAGAAGAGGGAAAGACCATTCACACCTGCACAAACATCATCACAAACTTTTTCATCTGCTCTCCTAAAAACCCATTTGTCTCTCCTATTTGTTCTTCCCACAGAAGCCTTTTCTTCTCCCTCCTTTTCCCCTACTGAGTTAGGCATCTGTGCCTCTATGTTTAACCATCTAGTGAGCTAGTTACTTCTTTTGTTAGCTTTCATATGCATATGAATCAGCCGTTTTTCTCCTGTTAATCTGTAATACATCAGTTTAACTTGCAGACTCCAGATACTGAATATAATTGGGTAAAGAAAAAGGTGTCCTTCTCCACACATCAATTTTCAAACAGGAATTTTCACCTAATATGAAAGAAGGAAACCCAACTCTTTAAAAATATTGACCACCACCAGATTCATGATATAAAATTAATTTTCGTTTATTTATTGAGTCAGTATACTGAGAATGTTCTGTGTTTGTGTAATACAGAATACAGAGATACTTAGGACTCAATCATTCCCCTTAGGAAACTAAAACAAATAAACATTAGCACACTTTCTTATATTTCAAGGTTGACTGTGGTTACAATAAGAGAGGAACCAACAAATTATTATGGGAATTTGGAAGAGATAGGCTTGGGAGAGCAGGAAAAATTCATGGGAGATTTAACAACTGAGATGGATGACAAATCAGTGGGATCCACCTCAAATCAACTGATCCATAATTTCTGGAGGGTGAGGCTTGGCCATTGCAATTGTAAAGAAGCTCTCCAGGGGATTCTCATGGAGTCTAAAGTTTGAGAACTACTACCTTAAGTGATAACACATGTGTGTGTGATGTTTATTAAATAGGTAAAAGTGACAGGTAAAAAAGGAATGCAGAAAGACATTATCGTGAGAAAAATGCCTAGAGTGAAGACAGAACATGTGAGGTTTTATATTCCTGAGGGGTTATAACCACCAGGCTAAATTAGGACTTTCTTCAGTAGACAATCTGTAGCCTTTACAGCTTTTTTTAAAAAAATCAAAGTACTACTTTATTGTGTGGTCTAGAAGTATTTACTCGTTCAGAAAGAGTTGGTACTGTGCAGTGTATAGAGTAGGAGGATACACTGGAAGGAAGACAGACTGAATAACCTTGGACAGATAGAGCACCTAGTGAGTTATATTAAACCACACCAGAAGTAATGCTGGGCTTAGAGAGGGCAGTATTTGAGGAAATGGAGAAGAAGGGTTGGATTTGAGAGAGTGTTTTAGGGATGGATTCCATTGTCCAAGTTCTATGGAAAATTTTGTTGGTCCTCACTTTTTAGCTCTACTAGATACAGTTGATTTTTCTGATGAGCATGAGTGGGGGAAGGGGGTGTAGTGTTTGGCTATGAAACAGATTTACTGACCTGACTCATATACCTAAGAGTGCTTAGAATGCCTAGAAAATCAAGAAAAGAGGAAAACCTAGAAAACATTGGGGAGACCGTGGTTTCTGCAGTGGCAGAGATCTTGAAAAGATGTTTGAGAAATTGGCCAAGCACATAAAAGAACCAAAAAGAGGGGGCACTTAAGAAGAGTTGTATTAAGAAAGAGTTCTCAGAGGTCACACCTGCATCTGATAAACCAAGAAAAAATTAGACAGATGGATTGTGTGCAAATAATGTGTGTGTGTGTGTGTGTGTATGTGTGTGTGAAAGGTGGGGAGGTTGAACAATAAGGACAACTCAGAGAAGTAATGCAGAGGCCAGAGAGCATGGTAGGTTCAGGGAACCTGGAGTAATTACTTTTAAAGAAGGGGAGGCTATAAATGCTGTCACAGAAGGCAGAGGCAGTAGCAGTTATAAGTAAGAGATGGACAGGCAGTGTAACATGACAGATAAGCCAAGGAATTCTGCGGTTTTAATAGCTCTAACCCTGAGTGAATGAGAATCTCAGTTTTCTCATTCCTAAAATGAGGATCTCAGGGGTCACTGTGAGGATTCAGTGGGACAATGCAAGGGAAGCATTTAACATAGGGTCTGGCACATGGGATTAATTACTCAATACAGGTTGGCTCCTATTTATTATTGTTCATTAACTTTCACCTGATAGTAATTTACATTGTTAAGGTTTGAAAGCTAATTTCCATTAAGTCATTCTTTTGAATATTTTAAAGTTCTCTAGAAATCAAAAAAAACTTTATTTCAAAAATATAGCTGTAAGTTTTAAGGAAAAGCACATACATTTCAATAAACAAAAGAGTTTAAAAACCCTGATATGTAGCATAAGCAGTTCAAAATATAATAACTTACATTGAATATGGCCTTGAAGAATTATAATCACTATAAAAGTTCCTAAATTTTCACTGTCTTTCTCTCTGCTTCTCATTCTTTTTCTATTCTGTTTCTATTTCTATTCTATTCAGGTGCTTACCTCTATGTTTCTTTTGTTGTTGTTCTTGTCTATTTGTTTTTATAGTACACATGGCTCCTGCTTTTTGCTCCTCTAAATTCCACAGGTATGTATTTTTCTTACTCAGTAGTTTTCTTTGTGTTTATTTTCTGTTTCTAACACAACTGTTCGATGACTCCTAATCTGCCACTTTCTGTTAGTCCTTCCTTCAACAGGGAATAATAAAAAGCCCCCCCAGAATAGTATTAATTTTATTTTACATGCTTTATTCATGACTACACATGCAATAAATAGAATGGTCACCTATTACTATCTAAAAAAATGCATGGCCACAAATAGCAATCCACCAAACCAAGTGTCTTTTGACCTTATCTCCAACAAGCCTATTTTACTTTTGATGTTTGTTGGCTTTCCAGTGAATGTTGAATGTTGACTTGTTGAAAAGCAAAAACCTATATTATTCCTTTTTCATGAACATCATTTTATTATCTACATGTTTCATATTATTTAGCTAAAAGTTAGGTACTGCTTAAATAATGAAACAAAAAGAATAAAGTACCTAGGAATAAATCTACCTAAGGAGGTAAAACACTTGTACTCAGAAAACTATAAGACACTGATGAAAGAAATCAAAGATGACACAAACAGATGGAGAGATATACCATGCTCCTAGATTGGAAGAAGCAATATTGTGAAAATGACTGTTCTACCCAAAGCAATCTACATGTTCAATGCAATCCCTATCAAATTACCAATGGCATTTTTCACAGAACTAGAACAAGAAATTTTACAATTTGTATGGAAACACAAAAGACCCCGAATAACCAAAGCAATCTTAAGAAAGAAAAACAGAGCTGGAGGAATCAGCCTCCCTGACTTCAGACTGTACTACAATGTAACAGTCACCGAAACAGTATGGTACTGACACAAAAACAGAAATATAGATCAATGGAATAGGATAGAAAGCTCAGAGATAAACCCATGCACATACGGTCACCTTATCTTTGACAAAGGAGACAAAAATATACAATGGAGAAAACACAGCCTCTTCAATAAATGGTGCTGGGAAAAAAGGATAGCTGCATGTAAAAGAATGAAATTAGAACACACCCTAACACCATACACAAAAATAAACTCATAATGGATTAAAGGACTAAATGTAAGGCCGGACACTATAAAACTCTTAGAGAGAAACAGAGGCAGAACACTCTCTGACATAAATCACAGCAAGATCCTTTTTGACCCACCTCCTAGAGTAAGAGAAATAAAAACAAAAATAAACAAATGGGACCTAATTAAACTTAAAAGCTTTTGCACAGCAAAGGAAACCATAAACAAGACGGAAAGACAACACTCAGAATGGGAGAAAATATTTGCAAATGAAGCAACTGACAAAGGATTAATCTCCAAAATATACAAGCAGCTCATGCAGCTCAATATCACAAAAACAAACAACCCAATCCAAAAGTGGGCAGAAGACCTAAATAGACATTTCTGCAAAGAGGACACATAGATGGCCAACAAATACATGAAAAGATGCTCAACATCACTAATCATTAGAGAAATGCAAATCAAAACCACAATGAGGTATCACCTCACACGGGTCAGAATGGCCATCAACAAAAAATCTACAAACGGGGCTTCCCTGGTGGTGCAGTGGTTGAGAATCTGCCTGCCAATGCAGGGGACACGGGTTCAAGCCCTGGTCTGGGAGGATCCCACATGCCGCGGAGCAACTAGGCCCGTGAGCCACAACTACTGAGCCTGCGCGTCTGGAGCCTGTGCTCCATAACGAGAGGCCGCGATAGTGAGAAGCCCGTGCACCGCGATGAAGAGTGGCCCCCGCTTGCCACAACTAGAGAAAGCCCTCGCACAGAAACTAAGACCCAACACAGCAAAAATAAATAATTAATAAACTCCTACCCCCCCCCCCCCGCAAAAAAAAAAATCTACAAACAATAAATGCTGTAGAGGGTGTGGAGAAAAGGGAGCCCTCCTGCACTGTTGGTGGGAATGTAAATTGATATAGCCACTATGGAGAACAGTATGGAGGTTCCTTAAAAAACTAAAAATAGAACTACCATGTGACCCAGCAGTCCCACTACTGAGCATATACCTTTCTGAACCATGGTTCAGAACGATGCATGTACCACAGTGTTCACTGCAGCACTATTTACAATAGCCAGGACATGGAAGCAACCTAAATGTCCATCAACAGGTGAATGGATAACGAAGATGTGGCACGTATATATATATGGTGGAATATTACTCAGCCATAAAAAGGAACAAAATTGGGTCATTTGTAGAGATGTGGATGGACCTAGAGACTCATACAGGGTGAAGTAAGTCAGAAAGAGAAAAACATATATTGTATATTAACACATATATTTAGAATCTAGAAAAATGGTACAGATGAACCTGTTTGCAAGGCAGAAATAGAGACATAGATGTAGAGAACAAATGTATGGACACCAAGGGGGGAAAAGTGGCGGGGGTGGGATGCGTCAGGAGACTGGGATTGACATATATACACAGTATGTATAAAATAGATAACTAATTAGAACCTGCTGTATAACACAGGGAACTCCACTTCGCTATACAGTAGAAACTAACACAACATTGTAAAACAACTATACTCCAACAAAAAATAAAAAAAAAAAAGAAAAGGAAATTGTTAGCAGTGCTAAGTACTCAGTATACGTTTTATACTTACTCAGTATAAGTCTTTTCCCCATCCCCATTTTCAATATTTCTCCCCATGCGTCTAGCACCCTCTTGGCAAGAAAACTGTTCTGAGGTCCCTACCTGTGCCCAACTACCCCCACGTAGGTTCTCCAACCCCCAAGCCCATCAGATGCTTAGCTGGCTTAAAATGCAAATTCCTAGGGACTTCCCTGGCTGCGCAGTGGTTAAAAATCCAGAAAAAAAAAAAAAAGAGCTTTGAAATGTAAGAGCTTTGCACCTTTTTATGCAATTGCTTCTTTTATTATGCAAATACATTTTATTTTTACTTAGTTGGATTAAGTAAAGCTTTTTAGGGGATAAATTGGGCAAGAGAAATGGAAATAAAAGTTTCAATGTTCCTCATGTTCCTATTTCTCAGGAGGCTCATAAACTATGAAAAATCATCATAGTTTTAAAAACTATTAGAAATACTTTAAAAAATGTTTTATTTCAAACAAGTTTACTTCTTCAATGGGACAACAATATTTTTTTGTATACTATTTTTGTCTGATAGATTTATATTTCAAATACTCTGAAACCAGTAAAGGCAACTGTCCTGCATTCCTAATTCCCTAGGGATGAGGAACTAACAGTGGAAGTTGGGTTTACTACCCTATTTTCCACCATGGCCACAAAACCCTTCTCCTTCCACAAAACTTATTCTCAGTCACTACCCTTGAGTTCTTGTTTTGGGGGTGTGGTTTATAACCTTGGAATTTTCTACAGTTAAAAGCAGAGTGATTTTAGTCTACTCTTGTACCCAGTTAAGGAATCTATTCCAGAGGGTAACAATTCAATAATGCAGTGAATTGTTACCTGAAGAAGCAGAGCTCTTCCTATCAGGGAAATGTTCATGTACCAGGAGACCTTTTTAGTGAGCTCAAAGGGTTATGAGATGAACAATAACAACAGTGATAATAATAGTTAGTCCTTCTTGAGCACTTACTGTAGAGCAGGCATTGTACTGATTGCCCTAAGAGGGACTTGTTATTATTAACCCTATATTAGAGATGAGAAAACTGAGACTTTGAGAAATCCTCTGCCTTTTTCCAGGACACATGGTTAAGTAGTGGTAAAACCAGATTCCAGTCCAGGCACGCTAAATCAGAGACCCTGATTTTAACCATTATACTATATGCTTTTCTACTGAACCCAAATCAATCTCCCTTTAATCCCTACGCAATTATTCTAAATTCTACCCTTTGGGGCCAACAAGAACATGTTTATTCCTCTTCCTCATTCATTTATGTAACAAAAAGAATATTAACTGAGCACCTCCTAGATGTTAGGTACTGTCTTCCAGCTTGTAATACAGCAATAAAAAAAGAACAAAGTTTCTGCTTTCATGGTGTTAGCATTCTCTCCCTTAAATTGTTTGAAAAGAGTCAGCAGATTTCTAAGGGTTTTCCTTTCCTCAAACAAAAGTTTCCTACTTCTTTCAACCATCTATCATAGGAAAAAGTTTCAAGTTCTTATCTATCATGGTTATCTGTCTCCTCTAAACATATTCCAGTTGTAAATATCTTTTTAAAAAATGAACCAACCAGACATGAACACAGTAATCCACATGCTTTCTGATGGTTCTGTTAAAAATAAGGCAACAGGCCCCCAGTGGAGTTGCTTATGCTAAGACCCATGTCACCAAACCAAGACTTAACTGAATTATAGTTTCCATTTCGAGACATGGAATCTTAAATTAGTAGATCAGAAATCGCCTAATCAGCATTAGTTAAATAATCTGCCTGTTAAACCCCTGCCATCCCCTAAAGGAAAGTGACATTGCAATAACTTTGTCTAGTAACTTCCTTGTCCCCCCTCCTTTCTGGCTGTAAATGCCATTTTGCACTGACCCTTGGAGCTCCTTCCTGTCAGCTAGTTTGGACGCTGCCCGATTTGAATCAATTTTTGCTCAAACTTAAATTTTTTTTTTTTTTTTTTTTTTGCGGTACGTGGGCCTCTCACTCTTGTGGCCTCTCTCGTTGCGGAGCACAGGCTCTGGACGCGCAGGCTCAGCGGCCATGGCTCACGGGCCCAGCCGCTCTGCGGCATGTGGGATCTTCTTGGACCGGGGCACGAACCCGGCAGGCGGACTCTCAACCACTGCGCCACCAGGGAAGCCCCTCAAACTTAAAATTTTTAATATGCCTCAGTTTATCTTTTCACAGGTCTGGTGACAGAAGAGGGAACCCAAGGAGACCCTCAACAGCCCTCAGGGGGACGAGAAACAGCAGTGAAGGTACCTGCACAGGCCCTTGAGTCGCGGCTTTCTCGCTGCCTCTGGAGGTGGTGGGTAAATTCACTCGAATCCTCCATCCATCCATTGTGTGTTAAGAACTTTCAGACTTTGAGCACTTTTTCCCCCTGGCCTGGGTTCTGAAACTGGCCGGAGTTGGAATGCAACGGACATAAGAGACCGGACTGTTTCCGGTGATGGACGGGGCCGACTCTGAAACTAGACCGGGTCCCGCGTCAGACTTGGTCCGACTTAACGCTGGACTGGTCCGGAGTGACGCCTCGGGCGAATAAAATTTTGTTTGAAGGCAGAATGAGCAGGTTAATCTTACCAAAGATAAACATGAATTACAATGGCCGCAATGGAGAACTTTGAACCTAGACAAGATTATTCGTGTATGACGCGCCCTGGAGAAAATGGAGTCTCAGCCAAGCGCTCACCGTGAAGGGTAGAGGGAAAACCCCCTGGGACACCCCACTCTCTCTGGAACCCACAGACAGGATCCAGGGAAATCCTGCAGGAGCTGGCCGAGGGTAAGAATCCTTACCGAAGTCAGCTGGCCCATCTCTGTTTCTTTCTGTGCTGCCTGGTCGAGAGAGGAAGGTAAGGTTTCATTTTGTCCCTTCCTTTCCAAATCCAGACTGGCGGGAAAAACATTTGTAAGATTTTAATGTTACGGAACACAAGATTCTGTGCCCAACACACAGTGAGGCTAAACAAACCAAAATGTCGGAGTCTGGAGCAGAGGAAGGCTTAATACAGGACCAAGAAAGGAGAATAGGGTGGCTCATGTTCAAAAACCTCCGAACTCCCTGATGCTTCTCAGGGAGGAATTTTTATAGGTACAATTTGGGATGAGGGCTATAGGGGATGTGACTTTCTACTGATTGGTTGTTGGTGAGGTAACGGGGAGGTGCTCCAGGAATCTTGGGCTCAGCCTGAAGTTACCATCCTCCACCTGGGTGGGGGCTTTAGTTCCTGCAGAAGAACTCAAAGATACTGTTAAGTATATCCCTTGAGGGGGAATGAGTTCGAGGTTTTAATCACCGCACTATAGTTTCTTGATTGCTCCGCCTTTGTTTCTGCATTCTCTTACTTTCCTGACAACCAACTGTTTGAATGTGCTCTTTGGAACTCCGGGAAGGTCTAGGAGGTTGAAGCCCTCTTCCTGCAAACAAGAAATGGGGGACAGGGAAAGGATTTGTACCCAGGAGGGCCCCACAGGATCCTGCTCGGTTTCAGATCCTTGAATTGTGTGACTTGTGAATTTGCTTTCAGGTACCATTCGTTGTCCATCCTTTCTTTCCCAGGGGCAGCTATTGCCTCTTGTTCGTCTTATTTTGTGTCCTGAGAACTTGGCTTGGCAACACTTTGGGGGCATGGCCAGGCAGAAATGTGGGTTGCCTAAGTTTATTAACAGGTCAGAAAGAGAGCAGAACCATTAAAGGCAGACAATCTGGGTTTATGTATTGGCTCTGCCTGTAATCTCCAAACCTCTTCTCTCCTGTAATATGGTCCAATTAGACACGAAAATTTCTAGCATTCAATGTTTAAATCCATTTACTGTATCCAAGTTCCTTAAGCTTAGCGTTGTCCTTGAAATGTCCTCTAGCATCACAGACAAGATGCTGGAAGCCATCTTGCATTCATAACTTAGCTGAACTGTGAGGTGGTGGTTTGGCTGAGTCACTTGGTAGACCACAGCATCCCCTAGTGGTCAGATTTAAACCTCAAGTCATGTATATTCTGAATTGCACAAGAAATTAACCTAACCCTTAGAGTGTCCGGCAACTGTGTTTTCCAAGTGTGGCACAGATTTTATTGGCTACCTTTGGTTCAGTGGGTGATGTATTCTCCACTATTTATCAGGGAACCTGATGCATCTCAGGTTCACTTAACCCTCTACCCACTTCTCCATTCTGGGCTGCTGCTTTGTATGAGCTTAGGAATTCAAGCTGCTTCTCCTATTCTTTTTTTGTGATTATAGATACTTTTCTACTTTTGAGGCACTTCATTATTTCTACCTTAGTTGCTGTCCCTGACTATAAACACATAGGCCGTTTAATATGAGGATGTTACCTAAAGTTCCTGTGAAAGAAATCGGGAAGGAATAGTCCACCTGGGGTGATTGTGGTTTAGACTAGGAAGCATTAGATCTGGAGTCAGCCCTGAATTAAAAGCCTAACTTTGCCACCTATTTGCTGGTGATATTAGTCAGGTTACTTAACTTTTCTAAGTTTACTCACAAGATAAGGATAACCTTCCAGGGTTATTGTGGCTCATATGTAAAGCAAAGTGAACTACACAGCGGCCTCATGATCAGTTCATCTGGTCTGTAGTCCCTTCCTTCCATGGCAAATCATCTCTTGGGGATGGTTTGGTGGTAAAAGTTAATTCAAAATGAGGCCTTAGTTCTTCTTTGGTTATCTCAGCACAAACCTGTCAGACCCAAAGAAGCAGATCTCCAAGTCAAGGCTGAGATATAGTCCTCAGGCTACCAGGGAAAATGGGGAGCTCTACATCACTGCTACTCACCTCAGTAACTAGTAGGGAATGGCCTCTGCTGGGGGAGAATTAAGGCTGAATGCAGAGGCTTCTCCACTGCATAGTTGAGAAAATGTAGCTTTTTTGGTTTCCTCAATGATTCAGAGCCTCTTTGAAAAAGTCGTGTCTCACCTGAAATCTACATTGTGAGATATATGGAAAATCTTAAGACTAAACTCTGTTTCACCAGACAGGCAGCATTTCAAAATCATATGCCTCTGTACCCAGACCAGTGCCAGGCACAATAGATGCTCAGTTAAATCCCAAGGAACCCTAAAGGAATTATTTCAGTCGGTGAAAGGTGATGGGCAACATGTTTCTGGACTGAGAGTTTTCCAACTGTTTCTTAAAATGCTAGTCTAGTCCTCATGGGATTACATGTATTCATGATCGATCATGTCCTGTCACTTAATATCTGCAATCACATTTCCTGAGACAGAGTCCTCAGAATGTGAGGAAGATGGGGAAGGAAAAAGCATGAAGGAAACCCTGTCCAAAATTACAGGATTGCTGTATTTTGTAAAACTTGGCTTATTCTGAGTTTGCCTCCATCCTCCGTCCCCAGTATAATCAAACGTGCCTTTGAGGAGAAAGCATATGGGAGCAACAGGAAGTGTTTAGATGCATTTTATTCAACAGTCAGGCCAGCCACCGCGTCATAGTGTTCTTATGGGATTTCAGAACCTTGGTTCTCAGCAAGGCCCAGATTTTTGAATGAGGACAGGAGTCTTGTGTTTCCTATAGAAGAGATTGGGGGAAAAAAATCAGTTTAAACTTTGTTGATAAAACGTGACAACGGGAGAAAAACAAGGAAAAAAGATCAGCTTTATTTAAAATAGAGAGGTTTGAGATTCATTTCCATTTCAATTTCTCTTATTCATTTACTCATTCACTTATTCATTAACTCCTCAAATATTGATTGAGAACGATAACATACATTAAGGATACAACAAAAGGGAAAAATGTCCGTCCTTACAGAGTTTACAGATCTAGCAGGGCGTTATAAAAAGCTTCTGAAATTAATCTTTAATCCATTGTTGCTTCTTTTCCTTCTGACGGCATTGTCCTAGCTACCAGGTTTCCATCTTAGCTGGTGCCTGGGCTACTTCAGGACCTTCTAATTGATTGATCCATTGCCTCAGAACTCTGGGGATTCTCATCTGTGAGATCTTGCAAAAGGAAATTATATCCTTATCCCATATGATAGCTGCTTTAGTTAGCATCTAGACAGAGCCCACGGATTGGCTTATTTTCCATAGCTGTGCTGTCCACTATCCCATATAACTATTTAAATTTAAATCAGTTAAAGTTAAGTAATATTAAAAATCCAGGATCTCATTTATAGTAGCCACATTTTAAGTGCTGGTACCATGGCTAGAGGCCTCCGTATTGGACAGCATTTCTGTCATTGCAGAAAGTTCTACAGGAGAATAGTAGTCTATAGAGAAGAATTTGCCAGTATAGATTTCCTAAGAAGACATACAGGAATTAGAAAAAAAAAGTTCTTACTGAATATACCTGCTAAGCACTTAATGATCAAGGAGATGCAAGCCCTTATTTGTCTACCCATCTCAAAGCTCAACAACTAAGGTCAGAGTCTGGCTCTAGTTAACCATACAATGTATTTGTTTGGGGCTTTTAATGGGCAGTAGAGACAAAGGCAAAATGGTACATTGGAAAATATGTTGCATTTGAAAAAGACACATTTTCTCTCTAGACCTGTTTTCTTATCAGAGAAATATAGGAAGAGAAGTTACATTTTCTGGCATTCAAATGTTGCTCCCATATTTACATAATTTTAAAAGAATAGAAAGAGCAGGTAGGACTGGTAGGTTTTAAAGTCTAAGGAAACCGGGTGTCCCAGCTCTATGCTCATATTTTCCCAATGGTTCAGTCTAAATACTGGGCCTTTTGATTGCCGGCTCTTGGAAATTGACCAAGCCTCAAGGCTGTTGTGTTGCTTTCTCCTCCCCTTGGATGGAAATATGATGTTTGACCTTAAGGTCAAGAACATAAGCCATGAGAAAATTAACAAGTGGTTTCAAATTCCTTTTAACAAGTGGTTTCAAGTTCCTTTTACAAGTCCTTAATGTGGAAATTTTTTTGAAAAAGCAGAACATCCAGTGTTTTGGGCCTAAAACTTCAGGATATTAGATGTTTCTCCCTGGAGACCTAATTCCACAATTCTTGTTAAATACTGAGAATTTTCTGAAACCACTTAAAGCAGACCAAGGAGAGGGTGCATGGTACAAGGAATTAGAGATGTGGAATGCATGCAGTCATTTGAACCTAAATCAAAGTGTTAATACCACATCAGTTCCAAAATAACAGAGTTTTCTGGGTGGCTTGTGGGATCTCTTTTATTTGTTTTGATCATTCTACACCTTTATTTAACCTGGAGCGCTTTTGTGATGCTATGAAAATGCAAAGTCCAGTTTAAATGACACCCTTTTCATGAATCCTTTCTTGACCCTTCCAGTAGGAAGCAATCTGTATTTCTCCTTCACTCCTGTAGCATGTTGCTCACACCTCATTTGACTTCTTGTCACAAGTTACAAGAAGCTACCTTATCTGTGCTATTTTCTTTCAGTTATATCCACTAGGAAAGCAGAGGAGACTAGCACAATGCTT
Organism: Delphinus delphis; assembly: GCF_949987515.2. Classification (NCBI taxonomy): domain Eukaryota; kingdom Metazoa; phylum Chordata; class Mammalia; order Artiodactyla; family Delphinidae; genus Delphinus; species Delphinus delphis. The sequence goes on along the minus strand of NC_082685.1, from coordinate 49,403,170 downwards.
GGCACATAAGTGTTCAGCAGCTGAGTAAGACAGAAAATCTGTGGCGAATTTATTTCTCTGAGTACCTGAGTCTAATTCCCATCACCTACCCACCTACAATCAGTTCAGAAACTCCACTGAGGCTAGGTCTCACATCCATAAGTGATTGTGTTCACTAAAGTATTACATAAAGTGTTACAAAAATATGTTTTTGGTCACCTAATCTATATAATTCATATTTGCATACTTCAGGGCTTTAGTGAACACAATCATTGCTATCACCAAGAATGATTTTTTAAGTATAATGGTATTTTGGGTATGTGGGCTTTAAAAAATCCAGACTATCTCTTGTTCGCTATAAAAGGTTGGGTTTTTATCGTAGAAGTGATTTTTTTTTTAATTAATTGAAAGAAACATTCAAACACTTTCCTTCCTCTAGCCCATTGTCCTTTCTTTAACACCTTTTATACAGCACCATGTTATTAATTCCTTTCTCACTTTTGTTCAGTTTTTTTCTTCATCTTGAAATACCTCTCTCTCCTTCTTTATGTTCTAGAGAAAACCTCAGACTTTTCCAAATCCTAGCAGGCACAATTAGTTCTTTTTAGTTTTGTGCTCTCGGAGCACTTTGCTTATACTACCATTGACCACACCGTGTTAGCGTTGAGTGTAAGCAAACTGGGAGACAAAACATGTTGGATTTTCTTGTGGATCTCACAAATATTTAGTCTAGTACCTGACTTTAAAGTATAGTGGAAGGAGCAAGGATTTTGTACCAGATCTGCCACTCATGGCTGGGTGACCTTGAGCAAGTTATTTAAACTGAGTCTCAATTTCTTCATGGGTATATTAAGCTGAGTATTATTTACCTCATAGAGTCATTGTGAATATTAAGTGCCTCGCATAATGCTTGACATAATAAATACTACTTTCTATCATAATGCACACACACACACACACACACATGCACACCTCTCTATATAATCATATATAATAAGGAGAAAAAGAAATCAAGAATTGTTTGGGGTAAAACTAGCTATTTTGTTTCTCTCATGGTGAGATTAATGTTATTGGTATAGTCTTTGAGGCTTAAAGGGATAATATATGTAAAAATTTGAAGACTTCTAGCTTAAAACATATATTTTAAAAGAAATTCAGGTTTGTACTCACATATTTTCAATACATAACACGCATTCATTAGAATAAGTAACTCCATCTGTCCCACAGACAGGGTTATAAATCTTGGGACATCCACTCACTGCACTTGTACATTTAGCCTAAAAATGGAATGAAACAGAATCATTTCCCATCATTTTTCATTTGAATTTATAGCAGAGTCTCTAAAATCTCCCTGGAGTTGATCAGCTTAAAGTGGAAGCATGATTGTGATTGGGAGAGTGATACTAAGTGTTCCAAGAGGAAGAATCCAAAATTTGGAGTCAGAAAACCTGGTTTTAAGTAATGCCTCTGCTATCTGCAAGCTGTGTGACATTGGTAAATCTCTTGGTGTCTCTGAACCACAGTCACTTCATTTGCAAAACGGGAATGATGTTGTTTCCCTACCTATCTCATCATGGCGTTGTGAGGTTTGAATAAAGTGAGTGAGATAATGTTCAAATTTACAATTACTACCTGTGCTGGCTCTCTCAGGTCAGCCACACCTTGAGGCGTGTTCTTCCTTGCACACTAGTCCTGTCACCCTGGTCTTCTCTAAGGCAATTAAAGACACGCGGTGCCTTCTACCCTTGGGGTTTTTGCACAGCCTGTTTACTGTCAGTAAGAACTAGTAATTATCAAATGACTTTCACAGGGCAGACACTGTCCTAAGTGCTTTTCATGTATTATTATATTTTTATAATATTAATATGTATAATATTAATATTATAATATTATATATAAATATTATATTTATAATATTAATATTATAATATTATTAATAATATTATTATATTTAAACTCATAGACTATCCTATGAACTTTTTATTATACTCTTCTTCTGGTAAAGGCAGTGAGGCACAAAGAAATTGAATCACCCAAGGCCACACACCTAATAATTACTGGATCCAGGATTTAAACCCAGTCAATCTAGGTCCTGAGCTTTAGCTCTTAACCACTTTACTCTCCTACTTCTCCCTTTGCTAACACTCATTTATCCTTCAGGGCTGAAAATAAATCTCACTGGCTTAGGGCACCTTCCCTGATTTAACTAGGCTAGGTTTCTAATGGAACCAGAACTTCTTTATAACACATCACCAATGTAGTAATTTATTTACTTACACACTTTTGGTTTGCCATCGGCCTTCCCACTAAATATAAATGTAACGAGAAGAGGGACGCTTCATCCTCTGGTCTCCAAATTTACTGAAATTTGCATTATAAGTACAAGAAAAACTGGAAAAGTTAGATATAGAATATTTTTCTAGAGGAAGAGCCTAGTTTATTATTATTATTGCTCATTATAAATTAGAGCTCCACCTTGTTGATGAAGAGAACTTTATGGCAACATGGTCAAACTGGCTGTAAGGAGGAAGGGCTGCTTGGAGTGATGTTTAGAAGGTTTCCACTTAAAATCCTTGTCCTACCAGATAGCCCTAGTATATATAAAAACTCCTTCACAGCAAGCATAATATGACTACAGAGAAATTGCCTATGTGTCAGTCAATTTGTCCTTCAACATAAGCGCCTGTGGCGGAACTACGATTACTATCCACATTTAATGGGTTAAGTCTTGCCAGCATTCATACTCCTCATATTAACTTAAATTGAAAGGTGAGTTAGACTACGCTTTGGGTGGAACAAACAGTCTTAGCCCCAGAAATAAAAATTTACAAAATTGTCTTTACCTTTCTTTCCAGGAAGTTAGCTCTAGTACTACCTAGAAAACATAAATCAGACATGTCAAGTTGGGTCATGAATGGGAGAAGCCTGAGGTATTCTCATTCAGAATTTTCTGCTTCCATTTAAGTCTGTGACTTCTCTGCTTCCTCTTCCACCACCCACCCCTTCTTATTACCATTGTTTTTCAAGTATGTCTCATTGGTGTCCATTCACTCCCTGCCTGCTGAAACCTCAAAAAAATTAAGCAAAAATTTGATTAGGACCAAAGTATCTCAATTTGATATTTAAGACAAGTTGACCCATTTCCTTGAAAATAGAAATGATGTACTTACTGCTTCAAATGTGTCAGGCACAGAGCAAATACCTTCTGAACGCTCACTGACATTCTAGTAACAACCAGCTTGTTGATCTCACAGTGATGTAGGAAATATAAGTATCTTTATCTCAGTTTATAGATAAAGATATGGAAAGTTTCTATAACTAGCTGTGAACACTAGCAATAACCAGGTCTTCTGATGAAAAACTAACTTTTGCACTTACATGTAAGTCTTCTTTTGTAAGTAATGTTTTTAAAAAAATGGAGCTCTTTTGACAATTTACCTTCAGTTCCCAAAGAGCTCCCTCTCTCCATTGCATTATACTGACTATTAGTTCAATTCACATTTCTTGAATTTACAGGTAGGTACTTAAAATTGCCATGCTGCATTCTCTAGAAAATAGCAGGTCTTGTTGACATCACCATCAGGAGATGGTGATTGTGGGTGAGCTCACTGCAGGGAAGGAGAACTAATTTGATAGTATCCAGAGGAAGAAATGTTGGTGAGATTTGATTTTGATACTAACAATCTCTGAGGTCATCTAAAGGAAGTAGTTCTTCCTACCTAAATGTATTGAAAAGTAGTGAGACACTTAGGGGCTTGGAGAAGAAGGCCCCTGGAATAGTCAGAACCTGATGCGGTGAGAGTCCCACTGAATTTTAGAATCGAGTTGAGTCTAAAATTTAATGAGCACGTAGTCACCACAGGCATCTATATGTATTAATATGCATGAGAAGGGGAAAAGGGACCACTGCTCCCATAAATATTTAGCAAATACAGCAAATAGTATTATTCCTTTTCTTCGCGAAGTGCTGATTTGGCTGTCAGTAGGTTTCTTTGCTAGATCTGATAAAAATTTTAAAGTGTTAACCATCTCCGAAGACAAAAAGGAAGCTGATGCCAATGCCAGGGGTTCAGATCATCTGTCAAAATTATTAAGACAGTTTGAAGATATAAACATACAGTCTATTCAAGAAGAATATTTTTTCTAGAAATATTCCGGAGGTCAAAAATAAAAATTTTAATCAAATTCTGCCCTTTATACTGGAATAACTGGAAATCATTGTTAGCTATTTATGCAATTCCATGAGAACATAAAATTTGTAAATTGGCCTTAAACATTTACAGAGTTAGAAGTGTACTTGATATTGAAATAATCCCTTCTCTTTTCTACTATATCTCTGACAAAGAGTCAGCCTCATTACCTGGGGAAAACCATTTCATGTCTGGGCAGTTCTCACTAGTAAAATTGTTTTCCTGTGTTATGTTAAAATCCCTCTTTCTATATATAATTCTCATCCACTGATCTTATTTCCTCTCACTGGGACCAAAAGATCTGTCCAAGAGTAGACTCTAAGTCTAGAAAGTAATGTGGTCAGTAAAGCAACTGGTCAAAAAGGTTTTACTTAACTCAGAAAAATATGCAAAGCCACCTACCAGATAAACTCAGTAGGACCAAGGCAGTGAGAAGGAAGATGCTGGCTACCTTCATGGCTGGATTGCTGGCTCCAGAGCTCAGTCAAAAACTGAACTCAACTTACCACTTCTCTCTAGAATCCTGGGACTGGAAGGTTCATACAGGCAGGATGGTATCCCAGTCTCCACCTACTGCCCTTTGTCACAGATCTCCTTGGTTATTAATTGACTCCGTAGCATAGCCTGGACCCAGCACAGCACCGGTGTAAGAAAGGTGAGAGGAATGCTGTGGGCCTAAAATGTGCAAGGTAAAGACTGTCAGGAAGAGATGACTAGTGGTTAGTTGGTTCTTGCCCTAACTTCCTCTGTGACTATGGAGAGGCCCTTCCTTTCTCAAGCCCTGGTTTTCTCATCTATAAGGTGAACTCCAAGGTCCTTGTACTCTGTAGTTCTGGGTGCATGAATAGGTGTGACTATCTAAAAAACTCCCTTCATTCTTTCTTCCTTTTCTTCAGCTTTTCCATTTTTTATTCTCTCTCTTTTCTCTCTTTTTCTATCACCCATTCACAAAGCCTAAAGTAGCTGAGAGAGGGACAGGGTAGAGGTAGGGAGGACTCAGTTCCCTAAGGTGTGTGTGTGCTCCGAGGTAGAGTGGGCTCACCACAGACGCTTACCAGCTTTTTGTCCTTGGACAAGTAGTTCACTTTCACTGAGCTTCAGTATATTCATCTGAGAACAGAAATAATAATAGTCCCTACCTCAAAGTGTTGGTCTTTCATTCTAAAATATGCATTGTGTCTGTCATGTGTGGTTTGGGGAGACAATTCTCAATTATCTCTCATGTTTCTGCATGTCTCATGGGTAGAGACACTGACTGCCTGTGTTTCAAACAACTTTTTCAAGAGGGTTTGTATAACAAACAGCCTTGGGAGGTGGAATACTGCCTCCCTCTGGAGTAAAGGGGAGGTTTGTTTACCGTTGGGTGTAATAAGATAGTATCTTTCACCAGGGTGAAGTTTAGGCAGGCATAGTGCTCTTTTTAAAAGATTAGGGGGCTTCCCTCGTGGCGCAGTGGTTGAGAGTCCGCCTGCTGATGCAGGGAACATGGGTTCGTGCCCCAGTCCGGGAAGATCCCACATGCCGTGGCGCGGCTAGGCCCGTGAGCCATGGCCACTGAGCCTGCGCGTCCGGAGTCTGTGCTCCGCAACAGGAGAGGCCACAACAGTGAGAGGCCCGCATACCACAAAAAAAAAAAAAAAAAAAAAAAAAAAAAAAAAAAAAAAAACATTAAAAGATTAGGGATTTGGGGGAGCTTCCCTGGTGGTACAGTGGTTAAGAATCTGCCTGCCAGTGCAGGGGACACGGGTTTGAGCCCTGGTCTGGGAAGATCCCACATGCCGCGGAGCAACTAAGCCCAGGCACCACAAGTACTGAGCCTGCACTCTAGAGCCCGCGAGCCACAACTACTGAAGCCAGTGTGTCTAGAGCCCATGCTCTGCAACAAGAGAAGCCACCGCGATGAGAAGCCCGCACACTGCAATGAAGAGTAGCCCCCACTTGCTGCAACTAGAGAAAGCCCGCACACAGCAATGAAGACCCAATGCAACCAAAAATTTAAAAAAATAATAATAATAAAAATAATTTTTTTAAAAAATAAAAAGGGATTTTTTTAACATCTTTATTGGAATATAATTGCTTTATAATGGTGTGTTAGTTTCTGCTTTATAACAAAGTGAATCAGTTATACATATGCATATATCCCCATATCTCTTTCCTCTTGCGTCTCCCTCCCTCCCACCCTCCCTATCCCACCCCTCTAGGTGGTCACAAAACACCAAGCTGATCTCCCTGTGCTATACGGCTGCTTCCCACTAGCTATCTGTTTTACATTTGGTAGTGTATATTAGAAGAATCAACATTGTGGAAATGACTATACTACCCAAAGCAATCTACAGATTCAATGCAATCCCTATCAAATTACCACTGGCATTTTTCACAGAACTAGAACAAAAAATTTCACAATTTGTATGGAAACACAAAAGACCCCAAATAGCCAAAGCAATCTTGAGAAAGAAAAATGGAGCTGGAGGAATCAGGCTCCCTGTCTTCAGACTATACTACAAAGCTACAGTAATGAAGACAGTATGGTACTGGCACAAAAACAGAAATATAGATCAATGGAACAGGATAGAAAGCCCAGAGATAAACCCATGCACATATGGTCACCTTATCTTTGATAAAGGAGGCAAGAATAAACAATGGAGAAAAGACAGCCTCTTCAATAAGTGGTGCTGGGAAAACTGGACAGCTACATGTAAAAGAATGAAATTAGAACACTCCCTAACACCATACACAAAAATAAGCTCAAAATGGATTAAAGACCTAAATGTAAGGCCAGACACTCTCAAACTCTAGAGGAAAACATAGGCATAACACTCTATGACATAAATCACAGCAAGATACTTTTTTACCCACCTCCTAGAGAAATGGAAATAAAAACAAAAATAAACAAATAGGACCTAATTAAACTTAAAAGCTTTTGCACAGCAAAGGAAACCATAAACAAGACGAAAAAACAACCCTCAGAATGGGAGAAAATATTTGCAAATGAAGCAACTGACAAAGGATTAATCTCCAAAATTTACAAGCAGCTCATGCAGCTCAATATAAAAAAAACAAACAACCCAATCCAAAAACGGGCAGAATGCCTAAACAGACATTTCTCCAAAGAAGATATACAGATTGCCAACAAACACATGAAAGAATGCTCAACATCATTAATCATTAGAGAAATGCAAATCAAAACTACAATGAGCTATCACCTCACACCAGTCAGAATGGCCATCATCAAAAAATCTGTAAACAGTAAATACTGGAGAGTGTGTGGAGAAAAGGGAACCCTCTTGCCCTGTTGGTGGGAATATAAATTGATACAGCCACTATGGAGAACAGTATGGAGGTTCCTTAAAAAACTAAAAATAGAACTACCATGTGACCCAGTAATCCCACTACTGGGCATATACCCTGAGAAAACCATAATTCAAAGAGTCATGTACCACAATGTTCACTGCAGCTCTATTTACAAGATTAGGGATTTTTAAAACCTTGGCATCCTTCCCTTGTAACACACTGTGCTTCCTGTGCAGGTACCCTTGGCCCTCTTTGTGTCACCCTATGGAGGCTGGGCCTGGGGAACCAGAGCAAATGCTGGCAGTCTGGCTATTGCTATTGAATGATTATATCTCTTTTGTCTGAGTCAGGAGTCTGTGTCTTCTGCCAGCATCTCTTTAACTGTGGCAGGCTAACATGTCAGCTTCCAAGTATAGGGTATAATCATAGACCCTCCCAGGTCTTGATGTATGTTAAGAACTGCACTCATATATGTGGATGGATCAGTGAGTGAAAATGACAGCCCCGGTCCTCATGGAGCTTCCATTGCATTTAAGTTGGGGGAGACAGGCAATAAAAAAGTAATCAAATAATTATAAAGATTATAATAAATATTATGGAGAAAAAGAATAGAGAAGATAAACCTAGAGGTTTGGGGAGGTAGTTATCACAGATTGGTCAGAGAATGCCTTGCTGATTGACATTTGAACAGAAACATGGAGGAAGTGAGGAACTGAGTCGTGCAAATATCCAAGAACATGCACTCCAGACAGAGGGAATAGAAAGTGCAAAGTCTCTGAGGCAGAAACTTGCTGATGTGTTTGAGAAACATCCAAGATGACCGTCTGGCTGGAGCAAAGTGATAGAGAGAAACATAGGCAGTAAGATAAAGGAAATAGTGGGGGCCTGGATAATGAAGAGCCATGTAGGCCATAGTAAGGACTTTGGTTTTTAACCAACGGAAAGCCATTGGAGAGTTATGGCAGAAGAATGACATGATATGACATTCCTTCTAAAAGGGTTTTGTGCTCTATGAGAATAAACTATAAGGCAACGACAGCAGCAAAAATCCTAATGTTAGGCTATTATAATAGTCCAACCAAGAGACGATGTTGAAAGTGGAAGAAAGAGGTTGATTTTATAGTTGAGGTGAATTAATACATATAAAGCTTTTAGAACAGTTTCTGGCACATGGTAAACATTTAGAAATATTATCCATCACTATTATTTTTATTGGTGTTATTTTTTCAGTATTTAAAATGTTGTTCCATCTAACCAGAAGGTTCTTCTTTAAACTTACACAGCAATGAATTTTTCCTAAGTCTTTAAAATTCACTTTGAATGCTGTTTCTTATTGGAAAGCTTCCTCAGCTCATTCTGAGTTTCCATGGTATCTCGAACATGCTTGAATATAATACATAATACACTGTTGAAACTGTTTGTGTATATAACTAGCTTCCTCATCTTCCACTGATGCTTCAACCTTTACCATCCTAGCTTCCTCCACCTTGTTTAGGTCACCAATTCAGGTTGATTAATTCCGTAAACATTTTTCCAGAGCACATGACCTCTAATTCTTCAAACTTGATCAAATGCAGTATAATCTGTTTTCTTGGGTTTCATGATTCCACAGTCTCCTACATTTCCTCATACCTTCTTCATCCTCACGTCATCTCCATTCTCTCTGTTGACACTTCCTCCTCAAATGAGTGAAGACTTGGTGTTTCTCAAGTATTGGTCCTGGGTCCTAGTCCTTCCTCACTTTTCAATTTCTGTAGGTGAGCTCATTTATCCACATTATTTAAATTACATATATAATTATATATATATTTCTCAAATATGTATCTCTTTCCTATATCTCTCCTTTGATCTTCATACCAAATATTAAGTGCCTTCTTGACAATTTTGGACATCCTATAGGCACTTCAAATTTAATGTTCTATACTACTGTTTTAATCATTTACCACAAATATTTGTCTCTTCAGTCTCCTCCTGGCTTCTTTTCCTTCCAGCTGGTTGGGCAAGTCAAAACCTAAGTGTTCTCCTTGATGCCTCCCTCTGCCCTTACCATGGACCATCTTCCACTCTTAATTCGTTACCAAGTTCTCTTCTTGACTCTGTGTCCAAAATAACCTCAATTCTGGACACTTCTCATTACCTTACACTGTCATATCTAAGATGATGCCATCATTTCCACTTTGACTTTCTGAAATTACCTTCAGGTAGTTTCCCAACAACATCTACCATTATTTCATCCTCAAAGCTACTCACCATAGAACAGTTCAATGATCTTTATAGAGTGTAAATGTGATCATGCTGCTCTCCAGTTTCCCATTGTTCAAAATCCTCAGGAAGGATTGATTTGAATGATATGGCTCCTTTCTACCTCTCTCACTTTATCCCCCACCATTTTCTTCCTTGTTCAATCTGTCAAGCTACATTGGACTTTTCTCTGTTCCCTCATAATAGAGGGGGAGAAAAAGCATCTAGCTTTTAATGCTCAAGATTCAGGCTAAATTTTCTCATGGAGCTGCTTTTCTGAGTCTTCCCTAATTCTCTTCTGCATCTAGATTAAGCTTTGCTATTTTATCATTTCATGATACCCTGTACAGCGCTTAACTTTTATTCTATAGCTGTTTGTATGATTATTCTGAAATATCTCTTCACCTTTAGGGAGCAGAGTTGGTCTTTTGTTTACTGTAGTAGCAGCAAAGTACCTGGAAAATAGTAGGTTCTAAATAAATATTTACTGAAAACATGAATTAAGTAGTACCTGTATATACAGATTTTCTTGAAGACCCAGATTTATGCCTTTTGTTCATTTCTGTGTCTTCAGTGCCTGATATAAAGTAGTCATTCATTGGTTTCTTCAGTCTTTTATTTATTCAACTATTGTTATAATCAAATATTCATAGAGCCCTACTATTTGAAAGCTCTGGTGCCTGAGTGCTAGGGAAATGCATATCATTTCTGCCCTCATGGAGTTTAGGCTAAGCATTTATGGATGTAGTTTGAATGAGTAGAGTTTTATTCTTTACTCATTTCAAATCATAATTTTATCTCAAATCATAATTTAAATAGTAGTTTTGTTGCCAATAGGAAGGTTCCAGTAACCACTGTAAAGGGTGGGGAGCAGTTAATATTTGAGAAAAGGGATTTTTCTTTGGTTTCACAAGTAGTCTGAGGAGAGGGAATTGGATCTTGAGGCAGGAACTCTTTAGATAATAATAGCAGCAGTGAAATATTCAGATTTAGACCCATCTGATGCCAAAGCCCGGGCTCTTCCGAAAACAATGATTACTAAACATTTGGACTGTGGACCCAAAGTAAAAAGTAAATTTTGTGTTATGGCCTAGTATATACATACATATGTATAGACAAGTAAGACTGTTAAGAAATAAAACATAACCTTTTGTTTTTATTTCTGTTTTTTTTTTTTTTTTTTTTTTTTTTTTTGCGGTACGCGGGCCTCTCACCGCTGTGGCCCCTCCCGCCGCGGAGCACAGGCTCCGGACGCTCAGGCTCAGCGGCCACGGCTCACAGGCCCAGCCGCTCCGCGGCATGCAGGACCCTCCCGGACCGGGGCACGAACCCGTGTCCCCTGCATCGGCAGGCGGACTCTCAACCACTGCACCACCAGGGAAGCCCAAGCATAACCTTTTTATATGTGATGATTTTTGGTACTTTTTATTCTGTCCTGTCTCACAGTTCACCAATCCTGACCTGCAGTTTGAAAACCTGTTCACTACAGTGATATCCCATGGACTCCATGCACTCTTGTTTCCTTTTCTTTTCTTTTAATACGTAAGCTTCTTTTGGGTGAAGACTGTCTTTTATTATTTATTAATTTAGTCATTCATTCATTCATTTATTGGGCTGTGCCGGGTCTTAGTTGCGGCATGTGGGATCTTTAGTTGTGGCATGTAGGATCTAGTTCCCTGACCAGGGATCAAACCCAGGCCCCCTGCAATGGGAGCACGGAGTCTTAACCACTGGACCACCACGGTAGTCCCCCACTCTTGTTTTCTTAATTGCTGTAAAATTTAGATAAAATTCTAATTAGAAACTCACCCTAAAATTATGATGGAAAATGACTCTTTGGAGGCAGCAAGTTGAAGAGGACATGAAGAGACAAACCTGGCTCCAATTACAAGCCTGCCATTTCAACTGTGATAGGACTCTGGGAAAATCATTTTCTTCAACTATAAAAATGCACATCATAATATATTTGTTTGGAGTGAGAATAAACCTAGAAAAGTAAATAAATATTGTACAAAAATATTGTCTTCCATCTCCCCTGAAATAATAATTGCCAGCTGGTAATAATATAACTTCCTGCTCTGGACTGGAATAATGGATAATGCATTTAAGCTTCATATGATTAATATCTTGACAGAATAAATACTATTTGCCCTAGGGGATGGTATGGGCACGGGCTGGAACAACTCTGTTACTATGCTAGACTATTAGTCATATTTAATGTGTTTGCATGGCCCAGCCTTGCGTAAATCTCTCCTTCATTTTACCTCTCTGTGTACATATCCATGTATGTATATCATCAGGAACTCAAGCAGATATATTATGACCTACTCTCCCTTGTTTCAAGGACAAATTATTCACCTGAATAAAGAATGATAACAAACCTTAAGAGAACTGTTCTAATAGTACAGATAATATTGGCTGGAATGGTGATATTGGTTGAGCACCTGTTGATTTTCACATACTGTGCCCAAGGTTTGACTAGCATGAAAAATGATGGAGACTGGAGAGACAGAGCCTTATATATTTAACCTGAAATTTGAAGACCTTCTTTGACTTAGCTGCATCTTAACTCTTAAATCTTATTTTTCATTATTCATGGACCTGCATGACTTTTCTTACATGATGCCTTCTTTTCCTTCTACTGCTTACTTTCCAAACAAGTACCAGTGATTTTAATTGTACCCATCCTCTAAAGCTTGGCTAAAATATCTGTGGTGCTTGATTCAATTAGTAATGATTCCCCCTACTCTTTAATCTCTCATGGCAGTTTATAAACCTATCACATAATAATAATTTTAGGACTTCCCTGGTGGCACAGTGGTTAAGAATCTGCATGCAATGCAGGGGACATGGTTTGATCCCTGGTCTGGGAAGATCCCACATGCCGCAGAGCAACTAAGCCCATGCGCCACAGCTACTGAGCCTGCACGCTGCAACTACTGAAGCCCGCTCACTGTAGGGCCCACATGACACAACTAGTGAACTCACGTGCTGAAACTACTGAAGCCTGCATGCCTATAGCCCATGCTCTGCAACAGGAGAAGCCACTGCAATGAGAAGCCCACGCACCACAATGAAGAGCAGCCTCCACTCGCCACATCTAGAGAAACCTGCATGCAATAACAAAGACCTAATGCAGCCTAAAAGAATTAAATAAATAAAATAAAATAAAATTAAAAAAATAATAATTTTAAAAATTAGATCATCATCATTACTATAATTACAATATAACCACTGCAGCTGAAAAATTTCAAAACTTTTATTCTGGGCACTGTGGGACTTTATTTTCATCATTTAGAAACCCTATGGCATTATTATTCCCATTTACAAGTAAGGAAAGTGAAGCACAGAGATTTCAGTTTTCATGTTTCTGGTCACAGAGATCAATTACTGACATACATATATTTGTGTCTCTATATATAGATACATATATCCACAAAGATATCTGTATATGCATTTATGTATATGTGTATGCACGTATATATGTATATAAAATGTATATCTGCACATGAAAAGAAATGAAGACAGCCTAAGAGACCTCTGGGACAACATTAAATGCAACAACATTCACGTTATAGGGGTCCCAGAAGGAGAAGAGGGAGAGAAAAGACCTGAGAATATATTTGAAGAGATTATAGTCGAAAACTTCCCTAACATGGGAAAGGAAATAGCCACCCAAGTCCAGGAAGCACAGAGAGTCCTATACAGGATAAACCCAAGGAGAAACACTCCAAGACACATAGTAATCAAATTGGCAAAAATTACAGACAAAGAATTATTGGAAGCAGCAAGGGGAAAACGGCAAATACCATACAAGGGAGCTCCCATAAGGTTAACAGCTGATTTCTCAGCAGAAACTCTACAAGCCAGAAGGGAGTGGCATGATATACTTAAAGTGATGAAAGGGAAGAACCTACAACCAAGATTACTGTAACTGGCAAGGATCTCATTCAGATTCGATGGAGAAATCAAAAGCTTTACAGACAAGCAAAAGCTAAGAGAATTCAGCACCACCAAACCAGCTCTACAACAAATGCTAAAGGAACTTCTCTAAGTGGGAAACACAAGAGAAGAAAAGGACCTACAAAAACAAACCCAAAACAATTAAGAAAATGGTCATAGGAACATACATATCAATAATTACCTTAAACGTGAATGGATTAAATGCTCCAACCAAAAGACACAGGCTTGCTGAATGGATACAAAACCAAGACCCGTATATATGCTGTCTACAGGAGACCCACTTCAGACCTAGGGACACATACAGACTGAAAGTGAGGGGATGGATAAAGATATTCCATGCAAATGGAAATCAAAAGAAAGCTGGAGTAGCAATACTCATATCAGATAAAATAGACTTTAAAACAGATTGTTACAAGAGACAAGGAAGGACACTACATAATGATCAAGGGATCAATCCAAGAAGAAGATATAACAATTATAAATATATATGCACCCAGCATAGGATCACCTCAATACATAAGGCAACTGCTAACAGCTATAAAAGAGGAAATCAGCAGTAACACAGTAATAGTGGGGGACTTTAACACCTCACTTACACCAATGAACAGATCATCCAAGCAGAAAATTAATAAGAAAACAGAAGCTTTAAATGACACAATAGACCAGATAGATTTAATTTATATTTATAGGACATTCCATCCAAAAACAGCAGATTATATTTTCTTCTCAAGTGCACATGGGACATTCTCCAGGATAGATCACATCTTGGGTCATAAATCAAGCGTCAGTAAATTTAAGAAAATTGAAATCATATCAAGCATCTTTTCTGACCACAATGCTTTGAGATTAGAAATCAACTGCAGGGGGAAAAATGTAAAAAACACAAACACATGGAGGCTAAACAATACGTTACTAAATAAACAAAATCACTGAAGAAATCAAAGAGGAAATCAAAAAATATCTAGAGACAAGGGCTTCCCTGATGGCGCAGTGGTTGAGAGTCCGCCTGCCGATGCAGGGGACACGGGTTTGTGCCCTGGTCCGGGAGGATCCCACATGCCGCGGAGCGGCTGGGCCTGTGAGCCATGGCCGCTGAGCCTGCGCGTCCGGAGCCTGTGCTCCGCAATGAGAGAGGCCACAACAGTGAGAGGCCCGCGTACCGCAAAAAAAAAAAAAAAAAAAAAAATATCTAGAGACAAATGACAATGAAAACACGATGATCCAAAAGCTATGAGATGCAGCAAAAGCCGTTCTAAGAGGGAAGTTTATAGGTATACAAGCCTACCTCAAGAAACAAGAAAAATCTCAAGTAAACAATGTAACCTTACACCTAAAGGAACTAGAAGAAGAAGAACAAACAAAACCCAAAGTTAGCAGAAGGAAAGAAATCATAAAGATCAGAGCAGAAGTAAATGAAATAGAAACAAAGAAAACAATAGCAAAGATCAATAAAACTAAAAGCGGTTCTTTGAGAAGATAAACAAAATTGATAAACCATTAGCCAAACTCATCAAGAAAGAGAGGGAGAGGACTCAAATCAATAAAATTAGAAATGAAAATGGAGAAGTTACAAGAGACACCGCAGAAATACAAAGCATCCTAAGAGACTACTACAAGCAACTCTATGCCAATAAAATGGACAACCTGGAAGAAATGAACAAATTCTTAGAAAGGTATAACCTTCCAAGACTGAACCAGGAAGAAACAGAAAATATGAACAGACCAATCACAAGTAATGAAATTGAAACTGATTAAAAATCTTCCAACAAACAAAAGTCCAGGACCAGATGGCTTCACATGTGAATTCTATCAAACATTTAGAGACAAGCTAACACCCATCCTTCTCATACTCTTCCAAAAAATTGTAGAGGAAGGAACACTCCCAAATGCATTCTATGAGGTGACCATCACCCTGATACCAAAACCAGACCAAGATTCTACAAAATAAGAAAATTACAGACCAATATCACTGATGAATATAGATGCAAAAATCCTCAACAAAATACTAGCAAACAGAATCCAACAACACATTAAAAGGATCATACACTATAATCAAGTGGGATTTATCCCAGTAATGCAAGGATTCTTCAATATACACAAATCAATAAATGTGATACACCATATTAACAAACTGAAGAATAAAAACCATATGATCATCTAAATAGATGCAGAAAAAGCTTTTGACAAAATTCAACACCGATTTATGATAAAATGTCTCCAGAAAGTGGGCATAGAGGGAACCTACCTCAACATAATAAAGGCCATATATGACAAACCCACAGCAAACATCATTCTC
Organism: Delphinus delphis; assembly: GCF_949987515.2. Classification (NCBI taxonomy): domain Eukaryota; kingdom Metazoa; phylum Chordata; class Mammalia; order Artiodactyla; family Delphinidae; genus Delphinus; species Delphinus delphis. The sequence goes on along the minus strand of NC_082685.1, from coordinate 49,387,210 downwards.
AACAGTGAAAAACTGAAAAAATTTCCTCTAAGATCAGGAACAAGACAAGGATGTCCACTCTCACCACTATTATTCAACATAATTTTGGAAGTCCTAGCCACGGCAATCAGAGAAGAAAAGGAAATAAAAGGAATACAAATTGGAAAAGAAGTAAAATTGTCACTGTTTGCAGATGACATGATACTATACATAGAGAATACTAAAGATGCCACCAGAAAACTACTAGAGCTAATCAATGAATTTGGTAAAGTTGCAGGATCCAAAATTAATGCACAGAAATCTCTTTCATTCCTATACACTAATGATGAAAAATCTGAAAGAGAAATTAAGTAAACACTCCCATTTACCATTGCAACAACAACAAAAAAAGTACCTAGGAATAAACCTACCTAGGGAGACAAAAGACCTGTATGCAGAAAACTGTAAGACATTGTTGAAAGAAATTAAAGATGATACAAACAGATGGAGAGATATACCATGTTCTTGGATTGGAAGAATCAATATTGTGAAAATGACTGTACTACCCAAAGCAATCTACAGATTCAATGCAATCCCTATCAAATTACCAATGGCAGTTTTTACAAAACTAGAACAAAGAATCCTAAAATTTGTATGGAGACACAAAAGACCCCAAATAGCCAAAGCAGTCTTGAGGGAAAAAAATGGAGTTGGAGGAGTCAGACTCCCTGACTTCAGACTATACTACAGAGCTATAGTAATCAAGACAATATGGTACTGGCACAAAAATGGAAATATAGATCAATGGAACAGGATAGAAAGCCCAGAAAAAAAAAAAGGCCATTATCAAAAAATCTAGAAATGATAAATGCTGGAAAGGGTGTGGTGAAAAGGGAATTCTCCTGCACTGTTGGTGGGAATGTAAATTGATACAACCACTATGGAGAACAGTATGGAGGTTCCTTACAAAACTAAAAATAGAACTACCATATGACCCAGCAATCCCACTACTGGGCATATACCCTGAGAAAACCATAATTCAAAAAAGACATGTACCACAATGTTCATTGCAGCACTATTTACATTAGCCAGGACATGGAAGCAACCTAAGTGTCCATCGACAGATGAATGGATAAAGAAGATGTGGCACATATATACAATGGAATATTACTCAGCCATAAAAAGAAACGGGACTGAGTTATTTGTAGTGAGGTGGATAGACCTAGAGTCTGTCATACAGAATGAAGTAAGTCAGAAAGAGAAAAACAAATACCGTGTGCTAATATATATATATATATATATACATATATATATATATATATATATATATATATATGGAATTAAAAAAAAAGTTCTGATGAACCTAGGGGCAGGACAGGAATAAAGACGCAGACATAGAGAATGGACTTGAGGACACGGGGAGGGGGAAAGGTAAGCTGGGACAAAGTGAGAGAGTGGCATGGACATATACACACTACTGAATGTAAAATAGTTAGCTAGTGGGAAGCTGCAGCATAGTACAGGGAGATCAGCTTGGTGCTTTGCGAAGACCTAGAGTGGTGGGATAGGTAGGGTGGGAGGGTGAAGCAAGAGGGAGGGAATATAGGGATATATATATGCATATGGCTGATTCACTTCTCTGTACAACAGAAACTAACACAGTATTGTGACTTCAATAAAGATCTACAAAAAAAAAATAAAGTTAGAAAGTGAACAGAATGTGAGAAAATGGAGACAAAGAGAATGACATCTATTTCAAGAAATTTTGCTCTAAAGACAGTAGGAAATAGAGGCTGTTCCTGAAGGTGGCCATGGGGTCAAAAATGGTCTTAAGATTCGAAACAATGTACTTCAAATATAGACTTCTGAACACAACTATCAGGCCCATTCTAAACACTCTTTTCTTTTTTTTATTGAAGGATAGTTAATTTACAATGTTGTGTTAGTTTCAGGTATACAGCAAAGTGATTCAGTTATATATCTATTCTGTTTCAGATTCTTTTCTGTTACATCAATATAAGATACTGAGTATAGTTCCCTGTGCTATACAGTAGGTCCTTCTTTATTTTATATACAGTAGTGTATATATGTTAATCCCAAACTCCTAATTTATCTCTCCCCTCCTCACCTGATATCCCCTTTGGTAGCTATAAGTTTGTTTTCAACGGCTGTGAGTCTATCTCTTAAACACTCTTTTCTGCAAACTGAAAATTGCTAGTTCCTTTAATCATTTACCAGAGTAGGAAGAAAATAATGTCATAAACCCTCAACAGAGCCTTCCTGTATTCAACACATGAAAGGCAAGTGATAAGTGTTTACCGTTGGAAAGGAAAAAAATCGATTGAGACAATCTTTTTTATATTGTGAAGTATAATTGATATACAATGCTATATTAGTTTCAGGTGTACAACATAATGATTTCACATTTTTATATATTGTAAAATGATCACCACAGTAAGTCTGGTCACCATGTGTCACCACACAAAGTTGCACATATTTTTCCTTGTAATAGAACTTTTAAGATTTACACTCAGCAACTTTCCAGGCAATCATATTTTTGAATAAAAGGACTTCTTACAGAGATCAAAAGGCACTCTGGAACTCAATAAGGAAATTTCTTCCTGCATTGGGAATCCTAGTAGTATATTTCCAAATAACAGTTATTAAAGACATAGCTTTCAGTGTCATGTGAATACGGTCTTCCCTGCTTTGGCTGCCCCTGTGGGTACCCAGCTAGAATAATGGTGCTCTGCTAGACAGAAAGAATTGCTCACTTATTTGTGCAAACCGTGCACTTAGGCATGCTTCAATTATAGAACATTAAACTACAAATTCTAATTTTTTATTTTTCTTATCTCTTCTACTAGACTAAACCCTTTGAGGTCATGACTTGTTTTTTTCCTCTCCAGAGATAAACATGCTGTTTATTCTAGAGGCACCTGATAAGATGGGGAAAATGATTCACTCTAAGCCTTTGTGGGCATAGTAGACTTTAATAAGTTTGCAAATAATGATGGAGGAAATCATATCACACACCGGACAACAAAATACTATAAAGTAACACATAGGTCTTTAGGTCTTGGGAATCTTTCTTGGCTATTTCCCCCCAAACAGAAGCGAAACCCACAAATGTTTGGTTGTTCCTTCTCTTTTTACCCCGTCTACTCAAGAACAAAACAACAAGCTTCTAAAGCAGGACCGGATGACACCTAGATCCTTAAGATATCATACCCAACAAATTCCTTTCCCAATGAAGACAGTTCTTCCCCCAAGATAAATTCTGGTGACAGCTCTTAAAATAATAACATTTTCAGCATGTTATATAATGACCCAAATCCCCGTCTTTGGAGAATGACAGACCTTATTTCAAATCTCTGCCTGGGGCTTCCCTGGTGGCACAGTGGTTAAGAATCCACCTGCCAATGCAGAAGACAAGGGTTCAATCCCTGGTCCAGTAAGATCCCACATGCCGTGGAGCAACTAAGCCTGTGTGCCACAACTACTGAGCCTGTGCTCTAGAGCCCACAAGCCACAACTGTTGAGCCTGCATGCCACAACTACTGAAGCCCGTGTGCCTAGAGCCCATGCTCCACAACAAGAGAAGCCATGACAATAAGCCCATGCACTACAACAAAAAGTAGCCCTCGTTCACCACTAGAGAAAGCCCGTGCACAGCAACAAAGACCCAACACAGCCAAAAAAAAAAAAATCTCTGCCTGTGTGGCTTTGAGCTAAACTTCACATTTATCACCCTCAGTTTTCACAATCTTTTCTCCAAAACCCCCGGTTGCCAGATGAGTTAAGGAATTCAGAAGGTTTTTTTTTAATTTTAGAAAAGTCATATGATGCATATACTATTCATTATAGAGAGCTCAGTGGTGTCTAGGGCAGCACTCTCTAGAAAAGCACACTAATAATTCTGCAGCAAAACACATAATATAAAGAAAATAAATAACCTTAAATTATCTCTTGACAGATTTTGCTGTCAAATGAGTTACAAAATAAAACAAAACTTCTGTATTTCAGAACTCTGTATGGTTTGGGATTATGAATTAAGGACTGTGGACCTATACCTACTTCATGGAGTTGGCATTAGAAATAAAGAGGGTAATGTATATAAAGCTCATGGCTCAGACCATGACACTAAAGGCTTAATAAATGGTTACTATTACTACTGCTGCCACAGTAGAGCTTATGATAGATTTGGGATCAACTTCTTGCCCTTTCTCTTTTCTCTGATTGGTAAAATCTTTCTCTAATGTATATTTAATTTATAGGGAACTTCTGAACTACTCTTGCATTAACTTTTTAAAAAAGGGGCAAGCCTTCAGTGTTGAAGACCACCTCCATTGAACCCAGAGTGGTTGTGACCACCTCCCACCCATGTTTCCTTGTTGATACAGCCCTGAGTCTCACTTTCCAGCAGCTTTGCTCTCTTCCCAGTCTGGCACTGATTCCTCTCCAGCAATGATTAACTAAATGCTCAAATAGGGGAGAAGGAAACAGTCTAGTTGAGATATGTAAATGTTTACTGGAAGAAAACAAAATGTTTTGGGGAGATATGGAAACCAAGAAAAGTTCTATGGCTAAAGGTAGAAACATATATTTAGGGACAAAAGATCAATATATAACTAACCACATTTCGAACAAGAAAATGCAGGTTGGTATGGAACAAGAACAGCCAGAGGGAGAGAATGTGAAGCAAATGAAAACAATTGGAGTAGATTCTGGCTTTTGGTCCTACTATTCTTAAACTAACCTCTCACATTTTATTAATGAATTCATTCTTGCCAATTCAAATGATCTTTTGTTAGTCTTTCTCACATCTCTAGATTTATGGTTTATGTCTCCAGACTCTCTACTTGGCTTCATTCTACCCTGGAGCATTTCCACTGATGTCCTGACATCATTTTCAAACACTTTACCAAATAAATCTGATCATCTTTTCCATCAATCCTCCTTTTCCAAACTTCTCCTAAGCTAGAGAGCCATCATCATTTCAAATCTTAGGCTTAAAGCCATCTTTTGTCCCTACTTTTCCATGGCACTCGATCTAATCAACTACAATTTTCCTAGTTCATTTCTGATCCACATCCTTCTTTCTATTCCGATTCTATCACTCTGTACCATGCCTGGTTTAGTTCCCTGTGTTCTTTCAGGTGGGCTCTCCTATATGCTATACGCTATGCACCTAATAGTTCTAAAGGGGCATAGGACCTGGATTTACGACTTGGTTAATCCACTCACCAGCAATGTACTCTCTGTTCTCTATCTCTGTATCACCAGTTTCCTTTGTCCCCTAACACAGTCACCAAGTCATGTTGAACCTACTTTCAAAATCTTCACTCTGTTCTCTGCTGGGACAGTGTCTCTCTAATTCAGACCATTATCAACTCACTGAAACAGTCTCTGAACTGTTCTCAATACATCCTACTATTTTTTTAAAGGAAACCTTTCATTTTAGGATAGTTTCAGATTGTGAAACTGAAATTTTCACAAATTTCAGCTTGTGAAACTGTGTATACCCCTCATCTAGTTTTCTGTATTGTTACATTATCTTGGTAGCTTTGTCAAAACTAAGGAACCGACACTGGAACATTTCTATTAACTGAACTTCAGACTTTATTCAGATTTTACTACTTTTTCCACAGCTGTCCTTTTCTTGTCCCAGGATCTCATCCAGGGTACAATATCACATTTAATAGTCATGATTCCATAGTCTCCTCTGATCTGAGACAGTTCCTCAGTTATCCCTTGTTAATCCCCTTGCCTATTCTTGCCCAAGTTTTGTGACGTACTGGCCATGTATTTTTAGAGTGTCTTTCAATTTGGGTTTGTTTGTGTTTTTCTCATGGTCAGACTGGGGTTGTAGATTTTGGGAAAAACATCACAGAGATGATGCAATACCCTTTCTCGGCATACATCTCGGCAAGTCAATTAACATGACTTGCCACTGATGATGTTAAACTTGGTCACCTTGTTCAGGTAGTGTTGGCCAATTTCCTCAACTACAAAGTTACCTTTTCCCTCTTTTCATAGTTTATTATTGGAACAAAATCATTAAGTGTGGCCTACATCAGGGAGAAAAGAAGTTAAGTTCAATCTTCTTGAAGAGGGAGAATCTATATAAATTATTTTGAATTCCTCTATACGGAATATTTGTCTCTTCTCCCTTATTTGTTTGTTCATGTATCCAATAATTATCAGTATTTTCAGGGAGGGAGAAATTTCCCCCTCTACCCCTCTTGAGTTCTTTGGCTGGACCAGTAATAAAATTGACACAGATAGATTAATAGACGAAAAAGAAACAAATTTTAATTTGTGTACACGAAGTTCATAGACTTGGAACCTAAGAGGTGGCCAAAGTAGGAAGCTTTTATACTCTTTAGATAAAGAAACAATAAATTTATGAGTAATTGACAGGACAAAGAAACTTAGGTTTTGGGTGCACAATTAGTGAAGAATCTAAACAGAGTTTGGACTTGGGGTAGCAAAGTAAAGAAGTAACAAGGTTTGTTTATACAGGCATCTTGGCCCTAATTCTCTGCCTCTGGCGATAAGGGTGTCCTACCTGCAGATGCAGGGAGTGCACTTTTCACATGAGATTTATTTCCTGCTTTCAGGGAGACAGAGAGGAGGGTTAGAGTGTCCTTCCTGCATTGGCCATTTCTTAAGTCACCTTAATTCAAAATAATCAATATGATGACTTGCCCTGAGCCCCAACAGTCTAGATAGTGATATAAGTAAGTGCAAAACCTCATGAATATTTATTTTATATTTTTAAAATAATCTAATACTAGGCTGTTTCTTTTGTTGGTCAAATCATTCCAGCTTTGCCATTGGGAGTGATTTCCACTCAGCTCCTGTAGCCCTATGGCGTGCTCTTTTTCTTTTGTTTTTTAGGGGGTTTTTTGGAACATTTCCTTAATTTCAGTCACTACAAGATGCATGAACTCATCTTGCATTTTCCCTCCCTCAGCCCTAGAATCAGCCATTTTTCTCCTGCCAGTTTTTTAATCCTCTAATCTGTTCTTCACTTGGAAGCGGAATGATAATGGAATACAGTTACGATAAAATAAAAATTCCTTAACATGGCATAATCGATCCTTTATGATTTGTCCCCTTTTTATGAACCAATTCGCCCACATCTCAGTTTAGATTTCACTTCTTCTGGGAAGTCATTTTTCACCAATGCCCCACTCCCCAAACATGGGTTTAGAAAGCCTTTCTGTGTGTTTCCTTAGTGCTCTGACTGCATGGTATTAGGCTGTGAATAAACTGTGTTGAATGAATAATATCGTAATCTTTACTATGGCAACTAACCACAGTGTCCTCATTTGAAAAATGGGCATGGTGGCTTCTTACAGATTTTTAGTTTGAATGTAATGGAGTAGGTTTGTGAAAATTCTATGTGAATTTTAATCAACTGACAGATATAAATTATGCTAGAAAATAGAGTTGAGGAATGAAATAATGAACCCCCATGAACCCTCTCCCCACAAACACTTCCCTCCTCTTGACAATACAGATTCTAAGGCAAGAAATTTACTTGGCAGGAAGCAGGAGGAAAGGAATTAGATGTGTAAGACCAAAAAGAAAAGAAAAGTGATGCATTATTGACCTGATTACTGTTGTGGGCAATTGGGACTCAATCCCCACTGGATGGTCTCTGAGGACATGTATAAAATTGGAAGCCAGAGTATTTATCTATGGAATTCTGGCTCCCATTGCTTAGGGTTGGCTCCAGGAGGTGAACTTCCCTGCATTTGCTTTTAAGCTTCTTAGAGGAGGGAAAAGATTCTGAGGCAGAAAGATTGAGAGGCACAACAGAGTTCTAAAATGAGACACTGTCAGTGTGCACAAAACTGGTCATCACAGCTGTTCATAATGAAATCAAGGTGGGCTGAGGGGTTGTGTTGGAAAGCATAAAAATCACTTGCTATGAAAGCATATTCATGGGTCCTCAGTGTGGATAAAGTCATATAAGACTTGGACACATGACACAGAGAATGATGTGTTAAAAGAAAATGAAGAACTGTATTGAATAAGAGTTCTTAGCTTGTATGAATGGTCAGAACAGTGTAGAAATTAATACTTGCCAGAGTTTTTCTTGGAAACATCATTAAAAGAGTTCTTGAGATGAGCCTTGAAAGATACTTAAGATTTGGATTAACAGAGAAAGGAGGAAACATCACTTCAATCTTATTAAGACTTCCTGGGATACGAACATGTGAGTACATTGGTTGACAAAATATGACAGATATTGCACCTACCCTTTTTCAAACTTTTATTACTAATGCCTTGAATTATCAGGCTCCTGTTACACAAGGAAACTTGATTACCAGCTTCTTTTACTGTTGTGAAAATTGCACATCAGCATTCAGAGTGTGATGTGGGTAGATAGAAACTGTGAAGTCCTTAACCTTATATGAAAGCCTTTTTGTTGGGGAGGAAAGAAATTTTCCTCTACCCTTCTAAGTCCTTCTGTCTGGTCTGAGAATTAAATTGACATGCTACAGATTGAAAGGAGAAAATAGAACAAAATTTAATAATGTGTAGGGGAGCAAAATTTGCCACCCCAAATTGTGTCTCTTTGACCTGAGGATTAATTTAGGCTGATTATTTTTAAGGCTCAAAAGACTCAGGAATACTATTTGAGCTTCCCCTGAACTGCCTAAAGAATGTAGATGGAGGATCTGTTCCAGGAAGGGAGCTATAACATAGATATCTGTAGTAGGGACTATGTGTGTAAAGACGGAGGAACCTAGCAAAGTCTTTGTTAAAATTTCTTTGTGTCCCTTTGTCTCTGTAGGGCCCAGCAAATATTTGTTTACCAAACATTTGCTTTTCCATCATTTGAGCATCTACTGAGTATGGAGAGAATGTGAAAATGAATGAGACATACCTTTCCCCAAATTTTGGTGCCTAAATGAAACATATACAAAGAGTAAGGAATAAAGGAGTAAAACAAAATCCTAGAGACCAGATTGGAATGGATGTTGCCTGGATGCCTGGTCAAAAGTTTGTACTTTACTTTAAAGGGGATATATTGAAGGTATTTAACTGGGAGAGTGTCGACTGAAATAAAAATGCACAGCATGAGAACTGAGAGTTTCAGTTTTATTCAGGGATCTTACTGAGAAATATAGCCTGGGAGACAGCTTCTCAGATAGCTCTGAGGAACTGTTCTAAAGAGGTAAGGGAGGAGCTAGGATATATAGGAGTTTTTGCTGAAAAACAAATGTAGTTGAGCATTAAAAGATTACTGCTAATCATTAAAACAGACATCTCGAGTTAATCATTTTAGTGCTTTTCTATGTATGGTAAGATGCAAGACTCTGAGGTCATTGAACTTGAACTTCTTTCTTAGATATGCATCTTTACTATCTAGGGGCCCCTGTAACCAAAGCACAGAATGCTTCCTGTTTTTTCCATCCTGAATTCCCCTCAGAGTGCAATGTTTGTATGCAACTGCAATGGGTTGTGACTTTGTCACAGGAGATAATGAGGACCATCTTTGTTCCTTTTGTTTGGAGCTTGCTCTCTTTTGGTCATAAATTTGACCCAGGTTTGGGAGGCATTTTGTGACTGATTTGTCCCACAGTGCTATTGAAGGCTCATTCCTAGTTCAGGTAAGGATTTTGTTGATAGGCCATTCATGTGCTCTATCTAGATTAGGCTCTGTTAATAATCTATAAATTCTCTGGATCATATGTCTTACTTGTCTACCATGATCCAGGAAATGTTTTCCCTTGTTGCTTCTTTCTGTAACTAGAGTTACACTATACAATTAATTATTTTTTCTTTTTCTTTGTGGCCATACCACGCGGCATGTGGGATCTTCGTTCCCTGACCAGGGATCAAACCCGTGCCCCCTGCAGTGGAAGCGCAGAGTCCTAACCACTGGACTGCCCAGGGAAGTCCCCTATACAATTAATTTTATGTAGAGCTATATATGTGATCAATTGCCTCAAGATGTTTAGCCAACATTAAGTTTGTCAGAGACTTGGTTACACATGCAAAAAACAACAATTTTATAAAATAGATAGGATATGAGTAATATAGCTAATAGCACTAATAAGGTCATAAGTAGGGATTTAAGCCATGAGCTTCCAGAATTAAACTCTTTAGAAGATGACCAATATTAGGAAGTGGATCACTTAAGGCAGAAATCTGATTTTTCATGTGGGCCATTAAATGTTTTATGTTAGAGGATTCATCTGGTATAAAAACACAGCATTCAGTTTGAATTATGGTGCAGGGGTCTCCTTGAGATGCTGGAAGGATATTGAGGGCTGTGTGATTTTGTAACACCACTTTTCTCATCAAAGTGACCTCAGAATTCAGTAGGCTGATAGCCTGATCACTATTGTTTTAAGGCCTATTGGGTGAATTTTGTTAAGACTTCGACGTGAGCAATTACATCTTCCAGTTTTACTGAAGGCACAAAAATAGGTGCTAAATGGTCATACCAATGGGATACAGATCTCTTGGTCCATTTGGCTAGTACAATGGTAAATTTGCTGGAGCCATATCTAAACTGGTATGCATGTGGCCTTGAGACCAAGGGAATCCTAGGGTACATCTTCCTTTTCATCGTGGAGGAAGCCAAGACCACAAATTGATGCTGAAAACCATTGAGTTCCATTAGGTGTGACCTCGTATATTCCTGGTTGCCTGACCCAGTCTGTTCCATACCAATCTCTCTCTTTAGGGGAAATTATATGTTGGCATTTTTCCTAAGGCACCCAGCCTAACTTTCTAGCATTATTAGGCTGATAATCTTCATATGATTTAATTGTTCCCAACACAGGGGAGCCTTAAACTTAACTGACCATAGCTTGGTGTTAGCCATATAGATCCATCCCATAACTGAGGGTGGGTCCCTCCTAATAATTGATTAGTTATATTCTTTGACTGAAAGCTTGTTGTTCTGATTGAACTTGAGTAACTTAAAAGAAAATTATTATTTATGGCCATGGTCAGAGCAAGTATGATTGATTGGCCAAATGAGGGGATCCATTTAGCAATATCAATAGCTGTCTTAACAGAACTACAACTTCTTTCTTCTAAAATAAATTTTATAAAGATCATCCAATCAGAGCTGGAGAGAGAAGAAATCCACCAAGGTAAATCAGAAGTACTGGATGTAGGTAATTGACTACAAACCCCACCATTGGATTGATTTCTAAAATTTTCATAGGATTGAACCCATGATAGAAAAACATTTGATTCATATGCAAAAGTCCAAGAAATCAAGAAAACACTCTGAATAATTATACAGGTCATGTCTGCCATCTTGGGATAGCCATCTACTTGTAATGTCATCTTCTTCTCATCCTGATACGGGTGTCATTTCTCCTCTGTTTGAGTGTTGTTTTAAGATGAGTTCAAGATCAGCAGTCCTCTCTATAGACCAGTCCAGTGCAGGAGTCCTTTTTAAGTGAAAAATATGAATCCATGAGTTAATTCCCTTCAGTTTTGTTGCTCATGAGCTAGTTAAGAGTACCTGATAAAGGGTCCTTTTAACTAGTTGGAAGACAGTCCTTTAATTGATGCTTTTTCCAGTGCACATAATCTCCTGGTTGCAGGTCACAGAGCATCTGATCTTCATCCAAAGATAGATTAAAGTGATAAGCTTCAGGAACAAGCTTAGAATGTCCTTTTAATAATTCAATTAAACTTTACAATAATGCAACATAGTAACAAGGAGCCATCTAGGAAGTGAGACTTAGGCTAAATACAAAGACAGTTAAAACTAGAACTTAATATCCACTGAAGCATAATTTTCTCTTTAAATTTACCTCATTACCTTCATTTCTACCAAATATGGTCAACTTAAGACTAATTTGTTTGTGAAATAATTCTGGCTTTTAATAAACTTTGTCTGATTATTTATATAAGTGTAATTGATCATATGGGCTCTTTTTCTTTTTTGTTTGTTTTTTGTTTTGTTTTGTTTTGGTGGAGTCTTAACCACTGGACTGCCAGAGAAGTCCTGATATAGGCCCTTTTAAATTGGCTTTGCTGGAACTTTTCATAAGGAATCTCAGATTGAACTTTTAAAAGATCTCTCAAGACCTGGAGAGCCTTGCCAAGGACTTGTCATCAGATTTCACCTACAATGTCTACAGATTTGTGTTGGCTCCTCTCTTCTCAAGGTTCTCAAAATATTTTGAGGTTCCTGTACCTGTCAGAAAGTGACCTTTTTTATTTACCTGGTAAGGTTTCTGGGAACCCTGTAAGCAAGGTACCAGGTTGTTTTTCCAAGGAGCTTTCTGGCTCCATAAAGTTCACCTTAGTTATTTAAAGCTGTCTGGTCTTAACCTGATTCTATGCACATTCTCAAATATGACATTCCAGTCAAAGCCATGGTAATACGACCAGTGTTTCCAATTATGTCCTATTATAGGAAAAACAGATTCTCATTAAACTTATGCAAATAATTATATTGTCATGAAAATAAGAATCTTATTGAGTTTCTAGATTGAGGAGGGATCAGTTAGAGAGAAAAGATAACTGTTTCAATTCTGCTCACAGAGGTGTAACTTACCAAATTGCTGTAAGCCATAATTAGCTGAAGGGGAAAGGTTTCCTTCTATCTGGAAAACAAAGATTAAAGCCAGTAATATTTCAGAAAAAAAGTCATAAAAATTATCATTCAGCCCTATGTAACTAATTCTTGTTGATCTTGACTTCTGTTAACAGTTTTATGAAGCCATCGGGTTTTCCATTAGAATTCGTTAATTTATTACCCAGTTCAGTGGTATGATCTGAAAGTTATCAGAAACCTGTGCTTGTCAAAAAGTCCTTTCTATGGTTCTTGAAGATGAAGGATTTTTGCAAAAGCATCATAGTAAAACAATGTGTCTGTAAATGAAAAAAGACTCAAAAAGTCACAGTTAAAGGCCTGATTACAATGTAATTGTCAAAGAAATTTGGTTAGTTTTATGACATACAATATTAAAATATTAACTAGAATTATGACTGATAACATTATACCATGACGCATTCAATTGTTAGAAATTCCATATAATTCCTAGAACATTTGTATTGTTGACATTTACTCATACAATATAACCTAAGAAGTTTTATCACCACTCATTTGACAATAATTTCCATGTAATTTAACATACTAAATAAGCCTAATTAGTTTAATGTCTCTCTGATATGTTCCAGGGGCTCTCTGAATCATGTCGAAGTTAGCTAGAGGTCAAAAGAACTTCAATTAGAATTTGACTTAAGGAAGTTTATCAAAGATACCAAAAGGTTTTAAAACACTTGATCAAATAAGATCATAGGTCACTGTGAAACAATACTTATTCATTGAGCTTAGTGACAATAAAAGATTTCAAAGGCAAATACAGAGTGTTGCAACAAATTACTTAAAAGGTAAAGAAATTTTATAGTCTGTTATCAAAAGCAGATCACTAATACAACATTGTAAATCAACTATACTTCAATAAAAAGGAAAAAAAATCAGATCAAGAGTCCAAGAAAACTTTGTCCTCTTAACAGGGAGAAAAACCAGTTCTAACTTTGTACCACCTTACTGTTAATATTACAATTCATTCCAATCTTAGCCAGTTCTGATCACATATAAAACTCCTTTCTCAGGGTTTCTTTTCCACAAAACTTCTACAGATTCTCTCTTCACCTTCAGATTCCAGCCCTTTCTCTTTTTCTCTTTTTTTAACTTCTTTTTAGGACAAAATCACCTACTTTTCCCATAACAAAATGCACTTCCATTCCTTATACCTTCTTTCTTTTGCATGCAATGATGTTTTCCCTATTAATTTTTACTAGTTTTAATTTCATATTTTAATTAGAATCCTTAACCTTTAAAAACCTTAATTTCTAGTAAAAACTAAGAAATAAGAAATTATAAACTGTGCTTTACATTAGCATTCTGTAGAATGACAATCTTATAGATGCTATTTATAATTTCTAAAACTGTGCTTTCTTACAGAAAATGTCTCAATGTGGCACCAAACATATTTATTAATAGTCCTAAAAATGTTTAGTTTTTCTGTAAAAGGAAGCCTATGTTCAGTAATGTTTCAGTATCTTATTTTATTTGGGAATAATCTAGATATTCAATAACCTTCCATCATTTCTATCTACGTTGTCACAAATGGCAGGATTTCCTTCTTTCTCATGGCTGAATAATATCTATCTATTATTTATCCATGGGTAATATCCATTCATTTATTATTGATGGATATTTAGGTTGTTTCCATGTCTTAGCTATTGTGAATGACATGGCAATGAACATGGGGGTATAGATATCTCTTCAAGATTCTAGTTTTCATTTCCTTGGATATATATCCAGAAGTGGGATTGCTGATCATATGGTGGTTCTATTTTTAAACTTTTGAAAAACCTCCATACTGTTTTCCATAGTGGCTGCACCAATTTACATTCTCATCAGCAGTTCACCAGACTTCCCTTATTTCCACATCCTTGCCAACACTTGCTATCTCTTGTCCTTTTGATCATAGCCATTCTAGCAGGTGTGAGGTCATATCTCATCATGGTTTTGTTTGCATTTCCCTGATGATTATTAATGTTGAACACCTTTTCATGCACATGTTGGCCATTTGGATGTCTTCTTTGGAAAAATGTCTATTCAGATCCTTTGCCCATTTTTAAATTGGATTTTTAGTTTTTTTGCTATTGAGTTGAAAAAAGAATGTCTTGAGAAATTTTGACCTGGAAAACAGACTTAATGGTAACATAAACTTCAAGAGGTTAAGGACTGCATCACTTTCCCTCCTGTTGTACTCCCCTAATGCCAAGTACAGCATCTGATAGGGTGGTAGGTAAAATTTCTTTTCTGAATGAATTGAGTAAATAAGTAATAATTTAAAACATACAAGAATGATATGAAGGGATATAAGATATATCTGAAGGGTTATTGAGTAAAATGGGAAACCGTTTTCCTTTGTGGCACCAGAAGGTAGAAGTAGGAACAATAAGTAAAAGAAGACAGATTATTAGGCAAATATTTTAAAGTACTTGTCAATGGTCAGTACTGTCCAAATATGTAATGAATTACCTGAGTTATTTGGGAGGACATGGGTGGCCACAGGACAGAAGTAATTTTACAGAGGGATGGGACATTGAATTAAGGTCTTAACGTTCTTTTCAACAGGATACGTCCCCTTAAGCTGATGGAAACATGAAGAGAAAGGGATGTACCTAGAAATGTAAAAAAAATTTTTTGGCATTTAAAAAAAATTTTATTTTATATTGCAGTATAGTTTATGTACAATGTTGGGTTAGTTTCAGGTGTAGAGCAAAGTGACTTATTTATACATAAACATTTATCTACTCTTATCCAGATTCTTTTCCTATATAGGTTATTATAGAGTATTGAGTAGAGTTCCCTGTGCTATACAGTAGGTCCTTGTTGAAATGTAAAATTTGAAAGGTTTTGGAGTTTCTTTATATATTCAACTTCCATTCTCATTTGGCTTCTCCCTTAAATTTGGGCCTTATCAGAGTTGAGGGGAGAATGGTCCTCAGGCACTGGTGGTCCCTGAAGCTGGTAAAGTGCCTGATTCAGACATTATCAAAATTAAATCATCACATATAGTTAGTTTAGGAAAATGTCTACCTCTGTAGGTATGTGGTTACTAGGTAGAAGGACTGAAAAGGCAGCTTGCATTACTGGTAATTCTTTAGAAGCCAAAAGTAATTCTTCTTCAGTCAATAATAATGGCAAAACCAAAAATAATTATTAATAAAAGCACCAGTAGCAGTAAAAATCTATGATAAATAATAAAAATAAATAATGAAAAGAACTCATGTGTACCAACAACTGTGCCGTATTCCATAGAACTCATTTGATGCTACAAAACACATTAGGGACTATTATTATCCCCATTTAACAGATAAGAAAACTAAGGTTATGTGTGTTATGAATCCTACTTGCCATACTTGAGGCCACACTGTTAGAACTGGCAGTTAGAAGCAGATCCTAGTAAATACACAGTCACATTATTACACACACTAGAAGCCATCTTCTACACCTACATGCTCCATTAAAACTGGTGGAAATGAAATATTTGTGTGTGTCTCTGGAAAGTAGGTTATGCCTTAAACATGTGAGCAAGTTGTTCCTTCTTTAGAAAGGATTAAGGAGGAAATCGCTAAAGAACAGTATGTTGACTCTTAGGTTGGAATTTGAGCACTCAAGGAAGTCCCTTGGTAAAACCCTACATTGTCCACACAGTTCAGGTTACAGACTGTGGCCAATTAAGAGTCTTAAAATCCCATAAGTCATCTGCTGAACTTTACATTAAGAATTTAACAAACACTGACTGCTAATACAATGTTTACCAAAGGAAATATTTTTTTTCTAAAGTTTACAGGAAAGATCCAATATTTGAAAACATTTTAAAAAACAGTTTTTAATTTTAAACTGTAAAGCATGCTCATGATAAAATTTGGTAAAAGAAAAGCTGTATAAAAAGGAAATTTTCTTGTTAGAAAAGACCTCCTTTCTAAGCCCTCATGGATCATATAACGTCTATGTATTTGTTCTGATTCAGGCTTTTGGAGACGCATGGTCTAAGCCCTGTATCTTTTTCTTATCATAGCCCACCATGTAACTGAAGGCAACGACCCACTATCCCACCTCCTTGCCAGGCTGGATCTTCTTTTCTACAGTCTAAATGTGGTAATAATGAAAAGGTATTGAATTGAGGATTTTGGCTTTAAAGGAACAGGGACCCACTCAAGAGAAAATGTCATTCATTAGAAGGGATTCAAAGTGGTGCTAGAAAGCCATCAGAAGCTGCGATTGCTTTAGGGATCAGCTCCTCTTTCCCTTCTTGTGGGTCACAGGGTTGCCATCTTTGTGTGTGTGTGTGTGTGTGTGGTACGCGGGCCTCTCACTGCTGTGGCCTCTCCCGTTGCGGAGCACAGGCTCCGGACGCGCAGGCTCAGCGGCCATGGCTCACGGGTCCAGCTGCTCCGTGGCATGTGGGATCTTCCGGGACCGGGGCATGAACCCGTGCCCCCTGCATCGGCAGGCGGACTCTCAACCACTACGCCACCAGGGAAGCCCCCGGTTGCCATCTTTTAAGGCAACCCTGCTTCCTTTCTGCTCTACTCTTTCTCTCTGACAGCAACTTCTCTATATCTTTTATCTTTCTTAAAGTTTCTGCTTCCTTATAATTTCACCTTGCCATAACCTGTCTTGACTCAAAGCAGTCTTTAGGTTTCAGCTTCTATCACCTACTACTTCATTTTCTTGGATTAACATTTTCATGTTTCTAAGATGAAAATTCTGACCTAGCTCAGTGTGTGTGTGTGTGTGTGTGTGTGTGTGTGTGTGTGTGTGTGTGTGTGTGTGTGTGTGTGTGTGTGTGTGTGTGTGTGTGCGTGCTAGGTCGTACCATAGTTCCTAGTTCTCAGGCCAGCCTGTAGCTTGTCTGCTCTGGAGCTAGTGCTTGGTCCCAGGGTAAATCCATTAGAGCCTCTGGATTGGGATCTTGTGATAACCCTCATGGTCATCGAGTAAATAGGCGCTATGGGAGAGGCAGCTTCCTTCCATCAGCACAGCAGGTATCCCTAGGCTCAGCCTATGCAGCGGAATCATAACCCCCTACGTTTCCTTAAAGATATTTAAGTACGAAATGTTCTCAAATACACATGACTCAGTAATACTCACCAAGACTGTGAGGCTCTACTTTTCCAATTTTAAAGAATAAAAGCAGCTAAAATGAAGTATTGGGCCCAAAGCCAGTGCTGTTAACAAGAGTTGTCTAGCATTGTGGTCTATTTGATCTTAAGACAAGTGTTCTTTCTTCTATATCAGAGGTTCTCAAACTTTGACACGCATCAGAATCACTTGGAGGGCTTATGAAACCACACGTTGTTGGGATGCAGGCCAAGTTTCTGATACAATCAGTGGGTTTAAGAGCAAGCCAGAGAGTTTGGTGACAAGTTTCTAGAGAAATCCTCGATGTTGACCTGAGGATTATACTTTCAGAATCACCGTCGTATATAAGTGGCTTCACCTGCGTCTCTCACTGATAAGCAATTGTAAGATGCAATTTTTTTGGTTGCCCAGTAAGCTGGTGACAGGAGAGTGTAATTCTACTTATCTTCTTCGTAGTGATTTGGGACCTCATAACTTTTTGTTTTCCCTGGAACAGAGGGTGGGAATAGACCCAGTCATTTACAAGGCTGGGTCAGGGCCGTGGGTACCTCCCTGAATCTCATTTTGATTTACCAATCTGATCAAACACCTACATCTGTGTAGGTCACACAGATTTGAGGACAGTCATAGACCACCGGAAAAACAGCTGCATGATGAGCCCTGAGTTTTGCTCATTGAGTAGCAGGAAGAGACTTAGAATGAGATGCAGAAGATCTGGATTCCAATCCCGACTACCAGTTTATGGTATGACATTAGGACCATTCGAATAAACCCAAACCTGTTTACTTCTCTGCATAATAGAGATATTAAGACTTGCCAAGTTCCTGTACTTTGTGGATATTACATGAAATTATATATTTATTTCAAATATATGTATTTTATAGTTTACAAAAAGAACTTTGTAAACTGTAAAACCATAATAATGATTATGATTATGGAGGTGATAGTGTTGGCCTTTGAACACTCCTACTCTGCTCTGTAAATAGAGGTGTGGAAGACAAGTTAGAGTGAAAAAGGAAACGGAGAATTCACACCCATTAGGAGTGCTATTAAAAAAAAAAAAAGAAGATAACAAGTATTGGCCAGGATGTGGAAAGATTGGTATCCCTGCTCATTACTGGTAGGAATGTAAAATGATGCAGACTGTGGAAAACAGTAAAAAGCCTCCTCAAAAAAATTAAACATAGAATTACTACATGATACAGCGATTCTACTTCTGGGTAATACTCAAAAGAACTGAAAGTGGGGACTCACAGATATTGGTACACCTAATACAATATTTGTATTGTGAATCATAACAATATTATTCACAGTAGCAAAAAGATGAAAAGAACCTAAATTTCCATTGAAAAATGAACGAATAAGCAAAAGGTAGTATATATATTCAACAGAGTATTATTTGGCCTTAAAAAGGAAGGAAGTTTTTCTTAACACCTTTATTGGAGTATAATTGCTTTACAATGGTGTGTTAGTTTCTGCTGTATAACGAAGTGAATCAGCCATACATATACATAGATCCCCATATCTCCTCCCTCTTGCGTCTCCCTCCCACCCTCCCTAGCCCACCCTTCTAGGTGGTCACAAAGCACCGAGCTGATCTCCCTTGGAAATTCTGATACATGCTAAAACGTGGATGAGCCTTGATGGCGTTATGCTAAGTGAAATAAACCAGTCACAAAAGGAAAAGTATTGTATGATTCCATTTACATGAACCTAGAGTTGTCAGATTCATAGAGACAGAAAGTAGAATGGTGGCTGCCAGGGGCTGGGGGGAAGAAGGAAATGGGGAATTACTGTATGGGTACAAGTTTTAATTTGGGATGATTAAAAAGTTCTGAAGATGGATGGTGAAGATGGTTGCCCAGCAGTGTATGTACTTAATGCCACTTAACTGTAGATTTAAAAATGGTTAAAACAGTAAATTTTGTGTTATGTATATATTTCCACAAGGAAATTCAAGGCGTTGGTGAATTCTGAGCAACTGTGAGAGTTTAGGGAATAACCCGGCTACTCTTGTTGAATTAGGAAAAATTTATTCTCGAAATGCTATAGGCATGTCAGCCTTGCTGTCTAGGGCTTATGAAATGGTAAGTCTCATTGGGGAAGATTTGGGCGGGACAGCTGACCTTAGAGGGTTTTGCTAGAAGAAAAGCTGATAGGAACTTAGAAATCAGCAGTTGCCACCAGCAGTTACCTGTCACGAGGCATCTATGGCTCTTGGCTGTCTGCCTTCTCAGACACTACTCACTCTTTTGAAAGACCTCCAGTCTTCTTGATCCCAAAGGAAAAGCTCAGGAGTGTTGGGTCAGGGGAGGCAGGTACCATTGTAGATACGTAGAACGTTAGTGCTGGAAGGAGGCTTGGGATCATCAAACACAGCACCCTTCATTTAAAATCCTCTGCTCAGAAAGAATGCCTTGCCAGAGGTTACACAGCTGCTGTTAAGCAGAGCAGGGATTAGAGGCCATATGCCCTGCCTCTTAAGTTCTTTCCATGGCATCAGGCTGCCTCATGAGTGCACAATACCTCAATTATCCAATTCTTGACTCAGAGGCGCACTAAGATAGAAATTATCAACATTTTTCCTACTGTGTTGTCTATTCTGATGCCTTTTCTCTAACCATCACCACAGGTGCACCCCACCCCACTGCAGACCACATTGCAGCTAGAGTAGATTTCCCAAAACATGGCTCTTATCATACCATTTACATCTAAAAACTTTTCATGGCTCCTTATGGACTCTAGGAAAACTGTGTGGACTTCTCATTAAGACATTCAAAATTAAAAACCTGGCACTTAATAATTAAACTCCAGTGTATGCTCACACTGGAAATATATACAACTGAAAAAAGGATAATGAAGACACTGCATGTTTAGAAAAAGGCTCTAGGTTATATTGGAAGTAGAAGGAAAAAGAGATGCATGCCATCGTTTAGGTGTGAAAGAGAGGGAATAAAATAACTTGTTTATATTTTATCTTATTTACATAAATAAATGGTCAAAGGATAAATAAGACACGTTTTTGTATCATTCAAGCCATGTATATGTGGTAATTTTGCGAAAATCAAATAAAATCTGGTCCTTGACTAGTACTCTTTCTCTCTCATCATTCTCTACCAAAACCTTGAACTCCTACAATTTTAGAATTTTCAGTGTTTCTAACAATCTCAAATCTCTCATGAAGTTGACTTCCATTCCAGTGCTTATCTTCTACCCCACTTTTTTTTAACCTATTAAGTTCCTATGGCTTTTTTTTTTTTTTTTTTGGCGGTGCGTGGGCCTCTCACTGCTGCGGCCTCTCCCGTTGCGGAGCACAGGCTCCGGACGCGCAGGCTCAGCTGCCATGGCTCACGGGCCCAGCCGCTCCGCGGCATGTGGGATCTTCCCGCACTGGGGCACGAACCCATGTCCCCTGCATCGGCAGGCGGACTCTCAACCACGGCGCCACCAGGGAAGCCCCCTATGGCATTTTTTATATCTTGCTTAGATACACCTCTTTTGTGAAGCCTTTCTTGCCTCCCCAGATGGAATTTAGTCCTCCCTTCCCTGGGTCCTTCAGCCCTTTGGTACGTCCACTATCATTCTCCCTCTGCATTCAAGAAATTGAACATCTACATACCAGGCAGGGAGTTACTGAAGGCAAGGACCCCCCACCTCCAGCCCCTGCCACAGTGCTTGCCACGGTGCACAGTGTCATGGCTCATAGCACTGGCTTTATCTGATGACTCTTTTGCAAAAGATATTTGTTATTAAGCATGTATTTGTCACCATTAAAATTCTGTTTCCTAAAATTAATTGAAATACACGTGGCCTTTCAATGCTGGTTATCTCTTTTAATATTTTAAGTTTTCAACCTTTGTTGAAAAAATATTTAGGGAGGGTGGGAGGGAGACGCAAGAGGGAGGAGATAATGGGGATATATGTTTATGTATAGCTGATTCACTTTGTCATACAGCAGAAACTAACACACCATTGTAAAACAATTATACTCCAATAAAGATGTTAAAAAAATTAATTAGTCTTTGCTCTTATTTACTATACAGAGTTTTATGAGTTTATTTTTCTCTTTCTTTGATGATGAAACACTAGCCTGTTGTTTAGAACCAGGACCAGGGTGAGGGGAGTGAGGTCATCATCAAATCATCAAGTGCAAAGTTTGACCTTGTCTTCATTTAAAATTTTATATTTTGTTCATCATGGACATTTTTGCATTAATTTTGATTTGTAAAAAATTATTGCATCAGGGTATTATTTATCTTGAAGCTGAATTTTTCAGTGTTCCCCTAAATTTTGCACCTGAGGTGAGTATCTTACTAGTTTCACCCTAGTACCAACACTGCTAATGTTGTGATTACCAGATACCATTATTTTAGTTGTTCAGAGGTTTCTGGCACAAATCTGACTGAATGTAGGGTCCCATTAGTACTTGAGTTTCTGATGGTATTTTCATGGAAGCTTATTGAGATAGTGTAGCTGGAATTTTCTCTGCCTTGCTTGTTTCTTCCTGTCATACCATCTGCCCTCACCCACTTGTATGTTCCTAGGTTTCGGCCATTTCTCTACGTCTGGCCTAAATTCCCACTCGCCATGAAGACTTTCTCAGACATTACCAAGTGTTCCTCATCTTCCCACCCCTGGGGCCACTTATGCTAATTCTCATCCCAGCACTCAGGATTTAGTTCTATCTCTGCAACTTTGAATTACAAATGTTCAAAATGTTTATCTAGATTGTAACTTGTGTTTGAATTATGCTCAAGATTGACTATGCAATTGGTTATCATTGATTTCCTTGAAAGCAATTTTCTGTGGGAAAACCTATAAGCATAATTTTGCTTTTCTCTCTTTTGTAGGAACATCATTCCAAGTTCCACCTCCTTTTTAGTTGTTAGTGGTGTTACCTGTAGCAGATCTCCTATTGTCCTGCTATTGTCCTTTTTTGCTCTGATCAACAGCTCTGATATTCTCTTCTGATTTTTTCTTAGCAATAAATTAACTGTGAATTGGGTATGAACTGGGAACAGCTGTCATGATTTGCTGGTTAGTTCATTTAATTTTTTTTTCTTTGTTTTAGCATAGTTTATTAGGGTTCACATTGATTATTTTATTTATTCACAGAATGCATTTTTTGTTCAGTAGTTAAATTTTGACATAATTTTTTTTTTAGTTCATTTAATTTTGACCAGGAACTCATCTCCTTAGTCTCTGAAATCATGTATTGCAAATCTTTATCCTTGAAGATTTTATAATTCCTGGCATAGGCTCTAACCTTGGGATTATTATTCATGCATGTGCATCATCCCTGACAAGACAATGTTCTCATTGAAATGGCAAATATCTTCCATCTTACCTCCTGCCTGCCTCTTAAGGAATTAGGTCCTCTTTTTCGTATTTGATCTATTTTTTCCCCTCTAGGTCTTTCCTCTGTATGGGTTGAACCAAAGAAAAAATGAACATCTGAACCACTTAGCACTTAAGGAGAAGATTTATTATTTATAACCCAAAGGGAATTTGTTACATTATGTATATCATAAGTGTTAAGCAGGGAAGGGCTCTTGTTTTCTTTTGGCCTTGGTAGACTATTAGGTGCTCCCAAAATCATGCCTGATGAAGACATAGAAACGTGGGATGAAGCAGCTGTTGTAAAGGCCATAGACCAGGCGAGGGGGCTTATGAGTAAGGTCACCTGGTACAGGTCCCCTCTGTTCTCTTGGGGGGAGGCAAAGTCCAGCCACAGGGACACTTGCAAGGATAACCAGCAGAGGAAGAGGGCAATCACTATGACTGCAAGGACCCAGAAGGGTAGGCTGGACCTGGTCATCTGGCTTTGTCTTAATTCAAGGCCGCAAGGATGAGCAGCAGATGATTATGGCCAGGGGGAGAATGAAGCCAAGGACAAAATGGCCAGAGATCAGCATTTGGTACTGCGGAATGATGATCTCCCTCCACAGCTGGTTACGCCCCTGAATTTCATTCCACGGGTCATAGTGGTTGAAGTAATAGGTGACCCCTTCTACCCGAACTGTTTTCTTGAAGACCAAGTAGGGGATACAGAAGGAGACTGCCAAAAGTCAACCTCTCAAAGCCCCCAAACTGCTTTAGCTGGTATGAGATGGTTTTGGGGACTAGATTGGCCAGAAGATGACAACACAATAGTCCATGGAGATGAGGATCAGAAGGAAGACACTGGCCGGAAAGTTAAGGATAGACATGGTGCTATTTAGCGTACAGGGCATCAGCCAAAGGGCTAGTGGTCGTGCAGAGCCACAGGGCGAACTGGAGACACAGTGAGAGGATGATGGTGAGGTCAGCCACGGCCAGGTTGAGGTACCACGCTGTGTTGACTGTGCAGGGCGTGTAGAAACCAGCCACCCAGATGACAAGGCCATTGCCAGACAAGCCTAGGAGGAAAGTCACTATCATGGAAAAGATGGCAAGAGCAGACTTCACTATTAATGCCTCCAGGCTCTTGCTTATGCTGTTCTTGCTGCCTAGAATGACTCCCCCACACCCTTTTCTATTGGTGAATTCCTGCACACTCATATTCTAGTGGACTGAGTTGCTTCTTCCTCTGATTGTTCATAGTACGTGGTATATGCTTAATTTCAGCAACAATGCCTATGTATCAAATCACTGTCTCAATATATGTCTTAGAAATCACATCTTATTTTACTTTTACCATCTAATGTCTTAGGCAAAAGATTTAATCTCTCTGAGTGTTATATTCCTTCTCTTTATCATGGATATGTAGTATTAATACCTTATAGCATTGTTGCTAAGCTCTAAAGGGATAATCCTGTGAAATACTTGGAAATATATCTGATACATCAAAAATACTTGATGATGTTTGTTATTATTATTTATGTTGATGTTATTTTGGTTGTTCTTATTATTTTTCATTTGGTTTATACTAGCCATTCCCTAAGCATTTGAAGAGAGCAACTTGAGGACATGTAATAGGGTTTGTCTTTCTAAAATCCTAGAATTCTTTTAGGGTAAGAACCCAGGATAAGAACACTTTTTACTTACCAGGAACTTGAAGTTTGGTGGCTATGTGTCCAGATAATTGAAACTTTTAGGAAATGTAACCTTATCCTTGATGGAATTTCTGTCTAATATTTTTAAACAAATATTTTTTAAAACACCAATAAAAGAGTGCATAAGCATAGTTGAGTTTGATATTAATTATAACAGTAATACCTCATGTTTATGGAATACAAGGTAGAGGGCACCTTTAACCTCTCTGTTGTCCTGTACTTTGGTGTCAGAAGCATGCAATAATAGCACTCTGAGATACCACATGAAATAGAGACTAAGGAAACAATAGAAAAGATCAAAGAAACTAAAAACAAGTTCTTTGAAAAGATAAACAAAATTGATAAACCTTTAGCCAGACTCATCAAGAAAAGAAAGGGGAGGGCCCAAATCAGTAAAATCAGAAATGAAAAAAGAGAAGTCACAACTGACACCACAGAAATACAAAAGACCATAAGAGACTATTACAGGAGACTACTATATGCCAATAAAATGGACAACCTAGAAAAAATGGACAAATTATTAGAAAGGTACAATCTCCCAAAACTGGACCAGGAAGAAATAGAAAACATGAAAAGACCAATTACAAGTTCTGAAATTCAATCTGTGATTTAAAAACTCCCAACAAACAAAAGTCCAGGACCAGATGCCTTCACAAGTGAATTCTACCAAACATTTAGAAAAGAGTTAACACCTATCCTTCTGAAATACTCCAAAAAATGCAGAGAAAAGAACACTTCTGAACTCATTCTATGAGGCCACCATCACTCTGATACCAAAACCAGACAAAGATACCACAGAACAAGAAAATTACAGGCCAACGTTACTGATGAACATAGATGCAAAAATACTCAACAAAACACTAGCAAACCAAATCCAACAATATATTAAATGGATCAAACACCATGATCAAGTTAGATTTATCCCAGAGATGCAAGGATTCTTCAGTATCTGCAAATCAATCATGTGATACACCACATTAACAAACAAGAATAAAAGCCATATTATCATCTCAATAGATGCAGAAAAAGCGTTTGATAAAATTAAACACCGATTTATGATAAACACTCTCCAGAAAGTGGGCATAGAGGGAACAAAGCTCAACATAACAAAGGCTATACATGACAAAGCCACAACTGACATCATATTCAACAGTCAAAAGCTGAAAGCATTTCCTCTAAGATCAGGAACAAGACAAGGATACCCACTCTTGCCACTTTTATTCAACATAGTACAGCAATCAAAGAAGAAAAAGAAATAAAAGAGATATAAATTGGAAAAGAAGTAAAACTGTCACTTTGCAGATGACATGATACTATACACAGAAAATCCTAAAGGTGCTACCAGAAAACTACTAGAACTAATCAATGAATTTGGTCAAGTTACAGGATACAAAATTAATACACAGAAATCTGTTGCTTTTCTACATGCTAACAATGAAAGATTAGAAAGAGAAATTAAGGAAACAATCCCATTTACCATTGCATGAAAGAAGAATAAAGTACCTAGGAATAAACAGATGTAAGGAGGCAAAAGACTTGTTCTCCAAAAACAATAAGATGCTGATGAAAGAAATTGAAGATGACACAAACAGATGGAAAGATATACATGTTCTTGGAGAGGAAGAATCAATATTGTTAAAATGACTATACTACCCAAGGCAATCTACAGATTCAATACAATCCCTATCAAATTACCAATAGTATTTTTCACAGAACTAGAACAAAGAGTTTTAAAATTTGTACTCCTGCTTTCTTTTGATAAGTGTTAGCATGGGATGCTCCCCCCCCCGCACCAGTTACTTTTAATCTATAAGTGTCTTTATATTTAAAGAGGTTTGTTTTTATATGTAAACAACATATAATTAGGTCATGTTTTTTGCTCTACTGTGAAAATTTATGTCTTTTAATTGATGCATTTAGGCCACTGATATTCAAAGAGATAATTGATATAGTTGGATTAATATCTACCATGTTCATTACTATTTTTTATTTATTTCTGTTTGGTCTTCCACTGTGTTTCTGCCTTTTGGGGTTTTAATTGAGCATTTTATATGATTCTGTTTTCTCTCATTTCTTAGCATATTAGTTATACTTCTTTTTTTTTAAACTTTTTCTAGTGGTTGCCCTAGAGTTTGCAGTATACATTTATGACTAATCTAAGTCCACTTTTACATAGCATCATACTACTTCATGGGTAGTGCAAATAACTTATAATAACAAAGTAATCTTAATTCCCCCCTCCTATCTCTTGTATCATTGCTGTCATTCATTTCACTTTCATATATATGCATAAATAAGTATGTAAGAATACTAAATATATAAATATATATATATAACATATATAAGCAAATACATTGTTGCCATTATTATTTTGGACAAACTGTTGTTTGTTAGATAATTAAGAATAAGAACAATAAAATTTTAATTTTACCTTTATCTATTTTTTGATGCTCTTCCTTACTTTATGTAGATACAGGTTTCTGACCTACATTATTTTCTTTCCCTCTGAAGGACTCTTTAAAAAACATTTGTTTCAAGGCATGTCCACTGACCACAAATTCTCTCAATTTTTGTTTGTCTGAGAAAGTCTTTATGAAGGATAAAAGCACTCATGAAGGATAATTTCACAGAGTATAGAATTCTAGGTTGATGTTTTTTTTCTCTCAACACTTTAAATGTTTTGGTCGACTCTTCTGGCTTATATGGTTTCTGAGAAGTCAGATGTAATTCTGTCTTTGTTCTTCTCTAAGTAAGGTGTTTTTTTTTTCCTCTGACTTCTTTCAGAATTTTTTCTTTGTCTTTAGTTTTCTGTAATTTGAAAATGATATGCCTGGGTATCGTTTTTGGGCATTCACCCTGATTGGTGTTCTCTGAGGTTTCCAGATCTGTGGTTTGGTGTCTGACAATAATTTGGGGACATTCTCAGTCATTATTGTTTCGAGTATCTCTTCTGTTCCTTTCTCTTTCTTCTCTTTCTGGTATTCCCATTACATGTATGTTACACCTTTTGTAGCTGTCCTAGAGTCCTTGGATATTCTGTGTTATTGCTTTCAGTCTTTGTTCTCTTTGATGTTCAGTTTTCAGGGATGGTATTGATACATCAATTAGCTCAAAGACTCTTTCCTCAGTTAAGCCCAGTCTACTACTAAGACCATCAAAGGCATTCTTCTGTCTGTGACAGTGTTTGTTCATTTTTATCTCTAGCATTTCTTTTTGGTTCTTTCTTAGGATTTTGATCTCTCTGCTTACATTGCCCATCTGTTCTTGCATGCTGCCTAGTTTATCCATTAGCATCGTGAGTATATTAATCATATTTGTTTAAAATTCCTAGTCTCATAATTCCAACATCTCTGCCATGTTGAATTCTGATACTTGCTCTCTCAGTTTCTTCAAATTGTAGTTTTTGGCCTGCCTTGTAATTTTTTTTTTTTTCTTACAGCTGGATATGATGAACTGGGTAAAAGGAACTGGTGTAAATAGGCCTTTAGTAATGAGCTGGTGAGGTTTTGGGGGAGGGAAAGTAACATTTCATCCTACGATCAGGTCTCAGTCTTAGTGAGCCTGTGCCTCTGGATTGTGGGCTGGAGTTGGGTGTTTCCCTTCCCCAGATCAGTTAGGCTCTGATGATACTCCAGCTGGTTAGGCTCTGGTTAACTAGCTTTCCCTGATGGCAGGCCTTGTTAAGAACAAAGTGCTCTGGTATATTTCAAATTGATTCCTTTTCCTCCTTGCTCTGCCTGAAGCCCAAGCGATTTTTCTCTGATATTTACTCTGGAAATCTTGTTGAGCTCTTGGAGATAGATCTCATAATATTGTGCCTCTCCCCACCCATGACTGAGTCCCTCTGGAGTTTTTAACTCCCAGAGTTGTCCATGCTGAGCTTCCAGCATTTCTTCAATTATACTTCAGGTTTTCCTACCCCAGCACTAGGTCCCCAGGTGGTTTCCACTCCTGAGTCTGCGCCGCTAAGCCGGTGACTCCTTGTAATCACCTGGCTTTCTCTCCAGTCTTGGGGCAGTTTACCTGGTGTCCTCATGGGTCTTATGGATCCAAGACGAGTTGTTGATTTTTTTAGTCTTTTGAGATTTTTACTTGTTGTTAGAACAGAGCAGTGACTTTGAAGCTCCTTATACGTGGAACCAGAAAATAGGTCTAGCCTTTCTAAATGCTTTCTACTATTACTGATGACAATATCTTGGAAGTCCTGTATTTGGCACCCATAGACTAGGGAATGCAGAGAGGATTGAATATTAACGCAGCCTGTGTTCACCAGAATGCCTTCTTATTTATCCAGGTTCTGGAATGACAGAAAGATCCTGAAGGTGTCCCCCTACACTGCTAAATATTTAGGATGCTGTAAAAACCTCTGAGGATTAGAGGCTCTCAGGGCTTCCAGGGACATTAGTCACTTTGCTTACTCTGCCATCACTCTGCACGCCATCCCCCTCTCCCCAACCGTAAACACCCACACATATCTCCAAATCCAGTGTAATGTAGTTTCCAAACCTTCTGCTACAGTTGAGACAGTATTTCTTTTAGCTTATCATTTGAGAAATAAAACAAGAAGCAAAAACAATAATTCCCCCACCCTCCCTTTTAACTTTGCAATTCATTACTGCTCTGTAGCACAAGCCCTGGCATAAAGAAGGTATTCACTAACCCATTGTCTGTTGTTTTGTTTTGTTTTGTAGCAAACTGTAACACAATCTCTGAACTGGCCACAAGAGGGCGCTTGTGAACTGTTTTGAAAATTGATTTGGGTTCAACATCAAATTTCACAAACCCTCACGGCTTCCCGTGGTTTGGACTTACTCCTCCGTGGAAGAAATAAAACGTACATTTGTGGAGCTTCTAGAGCAGGGAGGCATATCAGACATAATCTAATTCAGCTTCTCATCCTGAAAGCCCCAGATGGCAGGACCTGTGATAGCATTACTCTTTTAAATATTGGTGAGGCACTGTGAGTTATTTTAAATATTTTTAAAAAAGAAATATTTTAAGCATTTAAATTGGTGTTGGGCACCAAGTAGTTTTCCTTTTGACTTTAAATTATTATAACTTTACTGGGACTTCCCTGGCAATCCAGTGGTTAAGACTATGTGCTTCCAATGCAGGGTGTGTGGGTTCGATCCCTGGTCAGGGAACTAAGATCCCACATGCCGCGTGGTGCAGCAAAAAAAAAAAAAAAGAATTATTATAACTTTACTCATTTGATAGTCCACACCTTAAAAAATTTGAGACCCATAGGGAAAAATATTTGTGCATCAGCATTCACTGAGTTGGAGACTTCTGCTTGTGATGCAGTCTGAGAAATGGTGGTGAGAAGCTTCACTAATTTTAAAGTGGTTTATTGCAATCTTGAGCACTTTCTTCTTGAATTAAGCTTCAGGTTAAGGAAGCTGTTGGAATCTATGATCATAGACTTGGAAAGGGTAATAAAGAGGATATAATCTATCCTTTTATCTATTATAAGAACCTTTTCTACAGTAAATGTGACATTAGCTAACCTCTATTTTGGGGTTTCAATACTGATACACTAAACTGTACATTCCTGTAGTTTCTAATTGCATTTCAAGAGAACTCTCAAATTCTATTTTACATCCAAGTCTATTCCTTCATCGTGATAGGTCCCCAAGTATTTGAACAATATTTTAAGGTCTCCTTGATTCGTCTTATCTCCAGGCTGATGTTACCACATTCATTAACTGTCTCTCATATGATCTTTCAAAAGTCTGGACACCCTCTTAATATGGGTTTGTTGTGGATTAAATATGGGTACGTGTTCTTTGCAATTCTTCCTACCGAGAAGTAGAGTGTGTTTCCTCTCCGCTCAGATCTGGACTGGTCCTATGGCTTGATTGGAATAACAGAATGTAGTGTAAAAGATGCTGTGTATCTTTTCTCACTGTTGTGGCCTCTTCCGTTGCGGAGCACAGGCTCCGGTCGCGCAGGCTCAGCGGCCATGGCTCACGGGCCTAGTTGCTCCGCGGCATGTGGGATCCTCCCGGACCGGGGCACGAACCAGTGTCCTCTGCATCAGCAGGCGGACTCTCAACCACTGCACCACCAGGGAAGCCCGATGCTGTGTATCTTTTGAGGCTAATCATTAGAACATCTACAGTTTTAATTTTCATATCTTTCAATATGAACTCATGGACCACAAAGGCCTCTTGCAGACAGCCTGCTGCTGAGCTCCTGGCCAAAGCCAACTACAAATGCCAGTATTTTGTATATCCAGCCATCCCAGTGCACTAGTAAACAGAACGTTGCAGAAGAATGCAGTAATTTCAAAGAATTATGAAAATAATAAACTGTGGTTGTTTTAAGCCACTAAGCTTTGGAGTAATTTGTTATGCAGCTTTAAATAACTAATAGGTCCAGGTTGCAAATGGCTTCAGAGTATTAGACTCAGATCTAAATATGTTGACTGTGACTAATAACCAGTAACAAAATAAAGTTTTTTTCTTCTTTGATTTTGACACCACAGTTTTACAGTTCTGGTAGATTTTTATAGCTGTATCTTCAGAGCCTGTGGGGTTTGAAATGATTTCTGAGATCAGAACACGTTTTGCTCATATTGATGTTAAAAAAAAAAAAGATCATTGAAATTAGTTCTGTCTTATTTCTCAGTTCCCTCTTTTGCCAATCAAAGA
Organism: Delphinus delphis; assembly: GCF_949987515.2. Taxonomy (NCBI): domain Eukaryota; kingdom Metazoa; phylum Chordata; class Mammalia; order Artiodactyla; family Delphinidae; genus Delphinus; species Delphinus delphis. The sequence goes on along the minus strand of NC_082685.1, from coordinate 49,355,894 downwards.
ATGAGTCCTGAATTTTTTTCTAGATTTGATGGAACAATAACTATTATTTTATTATTGTAATATCTACGTGTAAACCAAGGATCTGAACATGCACCATCTCAATTAATCCATACAACCATATACGCTTAATATATGATCTTCCTTTATAGGTTAATGAGCTGAGATTCAGAAAGGTGAATGATTTGCTATGGGAATTAAATGAAAGAGATTGATTAAAACTTCTCTGACCCTAGTCAGATATTCTTTCTGTTTCATCATTAATGTAAATGAATAAAACTGGCAAACTGAGGCATGAACACAGGATAAGAAGAGAACAACTTTTTTTCTCTGGAGAACTGATTTAACTAAGAGAGGTGAGGGCATCCCTGGGGTTTGGCCTGGCATAGGGAGTCAGGGCCCAAGTAGAGTAAGAAGGGCATTTACTGAGGGAACACGGAATAGCAAGAGGGTCAAAGCCCTTGCAGTGAGAAGAGGGCATTTACATATACCTACATATGTATACATATCCTTTCTAGCTCTGTCCACTGGGAGGGCCTTGAAGCAGGACATCCTGATTGAAATGAGTAACCTAATACCTGGATGACTCCACAATATTACTTTTCTTCTAAAAAGAACTAAGGGTCACTTCTTGGAAAAAGAGTTTATTTGGGCTGGGGCAGAGAATATTGAAGATGAGCCTGGATCATCTTGTAATACCAGAAAGCAAGCACAAAGAATGACAAGGACACACCAAAAGGCAGGCAGGCCAGCTTGCAGGGGCTTTCACTGGCAATATTGGAGACATTTTGGTTATCAAATATAATATTACAGTAATGGATGATACTCCATTTAATAAAGTAGGAAACCCTGAGTCCCTTCTGGTATTTAAGCAGAAATTGAACGTTTGATTAGGAATGGGATATTTACATAGTTTCAAAGTAACTTCCCACAAAACAATTGTTAATTAAACAGGAAAATGAGCAAAATGGAGAAGTCTGGCAGACTTCACCTTAGTCATGAGATCAAGATGAGTAGTTCAAATCGGTAAGGGGAAGAATCATGTACCAACTGATAGGATACACTGAGAACACAGCCTGGCTTCTTGCATAACCAGAACCTGCCAATGAGGAAACATCAGATGAAGCCAAACTGAGCAACATTCTACAAAAAAACTGGCCTGTGGTCTTCAAAAATTTCATGAAAGTCAAGGCAAGGCTGAGCAACTCTTCCAGATTGAAGAAGACTAAAAAGACATAATGGCAAAGTGTAATACATGATTCTGAACTGCATCCTTTTGCTACAAAGGACAGTATTCAGATAGTTGGTGAAACTTGAATTAGGTATAATTCAGTAGGTGGTAGTAAAGTATCAATGTTAAGTTCCTGATTATGGTCACGTAGGAGGGTGTCGTTGCACATAGTACCCACCAGTATTCCTTGAGTGACGGAGCATTGGGTCAGCAATTCAGTTTCAAATGGTTCCAAAAAAAATTCTTTGTACTGTACTCAGATCTTTTCTGTAAGGGTGAAGTTGTCTCAAATTAAAAACTTTATACCAGAAAAACCTCCATTATTTCTTTACTGGATACAGTGATTATCCATTCCCCTCCTTCTATTCTATAAAGCAAGCCAAAAGAAATACAGAATTCTTTAAAGAGAAAATTGTAAATAAAAATCCCCAAATATCATTCAAAATTAAGTAATGGAGAAATGGTGTTGATGAACTTGTTGGTAATGGTGGCTGCTGTGAGGTTACAATTAGGAAGCTGGAAAACAAAACGTAGAGAGGGAAATAATGGTAATCATCATCATCATTATCATATCTAACATAAATAGAATGCTCATCCTGAGGCTTGCCAGGAGCCCACTCATCTTAGTAAAAAGACCTATCCCTCCCTGAACTTTTGGTCAAGAGTCATAGTGTAAACATTTGGAAAGGGGGAAATGATTTATAGCAGAGGCACTGAGTGAGGACCTGTAACTTGGAAAAGTACACCATGAACTTTTCATGTTCTTCTTTGAGTCACACCCACAGGGTGAATGTGCAGTTTGGTTGTTTCTTGGAAGGGTGTTAACCTCACATATTCAAAAGCAGGCAAGGCCGAGGCCTTGACTTATTTAGTTGCTAAAGATACAATGAGCCACTTTTAGACTTAGACAATTTATCACTTTACATAGACAGCAAAGAGAAGAATAGACCAAAAGTGTCAGCTCCCTATCATCTTTGTCCCATACATTAAAAAGGATGACAACGAAACAGAAGGGGTTGGATGACTCCAAGGCCGGTTGTGGGGAGCTAATTCTACACTGCAGCTGAGAGGCTTAGGTTTTAATATTCTGCAGTTCTGTTCCAAGAGGCGTTAAGGCAGAAAGTCCCACACCTCATAGGACCTGGGCGGCAATGTCTTACAACAGCTTCCCTGGAGAGATGTGAAGGCACGTGGGAGATGGCTCATAGCAGCTACTGTAGTCCTCCCATCTTCTCAGGTTCCAGGAGGATCGCTAGGTGTTCCCCCAAGACCCAGATAAGCAATGGTTCGACCCTTCACATATGTGGATCCCTGCAAGGTTACCAGATAATATGGTAAAGTCATTCCCCTATAAAAGATAGTTGAAAGGTAGGACTTTCATGTCATGGAGAATGTCTGCTAGGCACTGAAGAGCTGCCCTCTGGGAGGGTTGACATCCTTGCTGGAAGGAAGTTATAGCAGATGCAATTCTGGCCCCCTAACAAGATAGTGACATTAGCTGTGAATGTGGGACTGCAACATGGATTGGGAGTACGGGGTCATCTGGGCCCAGACTCCTCACTGAATGGCCTTTCCGCTTCCCTTACACTAATCTGCTTTACAAACCCCTATGACCAGGTTTGCCCCTGCTCAAGAACCCATATTTCTCACTATGGATCAAGTCTTGCCAGACCAAGTGGTAGTCTCATTCAGGCCGTCAGAGTTTAGTTTTTTATAGCCGTACCTTCTCACTAACTCATCTGATGCAATTCATCGATTGTTTGATTGTAAACTAAACATTTGTTTGAAATTTGCCATGGTCAGGCATGTGGATGAACAGTGCTGGAGAGAGAAAGAAGAAAGAGACTTTTTCCACACATCTTCCTTTTTAGCTTACTTACTTGTCTCAGTTAGTTTCTTAAAATAAAACATTACAAATTCTACTTTTAGTTCTCATCTTCTCTTCTTATCCAAATTTTTGAATTCAAGAACCACTTGAAGTCATCTTTGAAACATCCAGCCTGGGCAAATCACTTTTCTCCTTTTTTGAGGCTTCCTAGATTTTTACTTTGATTTGGTCTTGATTTACGTGTCATTTCCTGTGTTTCACCCTCATGGGCTCATGTTCCATTTGGATTTCCTTGCAGTGCCTCTAAAGGGGCTAAAAGTTAGCCTTAAACAACAGTGGACTGATTTTTCACTAAGTAGGATTCAATCAATAGGGAAGAGAGCCAGGAACAGGTTATTATTATTTTTGCTTTTCTCCAAACTCTATAAGGTTGGTATTCAAAGCTGTGACATTTGATTGTTACATGCTTGTGTTTTCAAGACAAATTTTGAGGCTATATCCTGTTTTATTTAGGTTTCACTTTAAGTCACTTTGACCATCCAATTTACAGAAAGTAGAAGAGAAGATAATGAGCTCTACTTGGATGTCTCCAGTGTGACTTCCCAATAACTGTCTCTTTTCAGCTAGAAGAAAGAGTGTGAGATGAAATCTCAGGCTGATTCTTTTCTTTTTCTGATTTGTGTCTTGAATCTACATTCAGCTGGCTTCTTTAAAACTGTCATTCTCCTCACAGAGACAAAAAGGACACTTTATATCTTTCCATCTGTTTGTGTCATCTTCAATTGCTTTCATCAGCATCTTACTGTTTTTGGAGTACAGGTCTTTTGCCTCCTTAGGTAGGTTTATTCCTAGGTATTTTATTCTTTTTCATTCAATGGTAAATGGGATTGTTTCCTTCGTTTCTCTTTCTGATCTTTCATTGTTAGTGCATAGGAATGCAACCTAATTTTGTATCCTGCAACTTGACCAAATTCACTGATGAGCTCTAGTAGTTTTTCTGGTGGTGTCATTAGGATTTTCTATGTATAGTGTCATGTGATCTGCAAACAGTGACAGTTTTACTTCCTCTTTTCCAATTTGGATTCCTTTTATTTCTTTTTCCTTTCTGATTGCCATGGCTAGGACTTCTAAAATTATTTTGAATAAAAGTGGTGAGAGTGGGCATCTTTTTCTTGTTACTGATCTTAGAGGAAACGCTTTCAGGTTTTCACCATTGAGTATGATGTTAGCTGTGGGTTTGTCGTATATGGCTGTTATTATGTTGGACTTACTGACTTGCTTCTAACAGTTTCCTTTAATATAATTAAGATGAGGCAAGAGTCATGCCGGCTTTCTTCCTGCTGTATTCCCAGAATCTACCACAGAGGCAGATCCACCAAACATGCTCCATAAATACTTGTTGAATGGCTAATTGAACTTCCACTCTCGCTTATAAATTTAATCTCCACAAAAAATTCATTCGAAAAAACTTTGAAAATTAATTTAGAAATACTGGCATTCATCTCCTTTTCATTTCTTTTCATTAATTAATTTACTAACAAATGCTTACTGGAAAAGCATATTAATTAAGTGTTTAAAGGTAAAGAAATACAAATCAGAAGAAAGGACTCAAATTCTGGCCACATTATATATTATCTAAGTGACCTTGGCAATTAATTCATCGCTTCCAGCTTCAGACCTCTCATTTATAAAATGGGATAAAAGCTCTTATCTTCAGGGGTTTTATGAGAATGAAATGGACACCATATGCAAAGTTAGGGCCTGGCACTGATTGGTGGTTCTTAATAACATTATCAAGTATGTAGGATTCTGTGTTAGGATCCAAATGTGAACAAGACAAAGCCGCCTGAGATGTTAACAAACATCTGGGAAAGAAAACATTAATACAAATAATATCAGTATCAGTAGCATAACAAAGGCACAAGAAAAGCATAGAAGGCTGTTTTAAAATATGTTTTATTATTATTCAGGTCATCAGATCAGGAGATAACTGCCATTGAAAAGATAGCTTGTTTTACTGACAGATTCCCAAGAAAAGTGTCCTGCCACACCACAGGGCAGTAAGGGCACATGGGAGGCGCTGGGTTTGTCAGGAGGGTGGGGCAGGTGAGTGGGCAGGAGCCTTTACTCAAACTTCCCAGGAGTTTTCCATGGGAAGGGGTGGGGAGACAGGGTAAGCAGGTTTAGGATAGGCTAGTTTGAATAATTTCAGTGGGCTCTGGGGTGTAGGGACTGTCCCTAGTTGTGTGGTACCTGCCTGGGCCTGGGGGTGATTGAGGCAGGTGGACAGTGGCCCGGTGGAGGACAAGGACTCCCTGAAGGAGGTGGTTGGCAGTGTGGGCTCTGGATTGGTTGGTTTGCATATGAAAGGTACACTCCCAGGTGAGCCATTTGCTATCTCTAGTAATTAGCTAGCCCTGGGAGGGGCAGTCCCTCCAAGGTCAGCAAGCCTCTAAAATGTCAAAGCATCAGAAATATGGAATAAAAAGACATGACTAATACATGGGCTCAGAATGCAGGAAGCATGGGAGTAGCCAACTCTGAGTCTCTTTTCAGGTCTGACTGTACTCCCAGTCCTCTTGTTCTTTACAATCAGAGCACCCTATTAGCTTCTTCATAGGACTTACTACTATTTCTTATTTGTTTATCTGTTTATTGTCTGTTTATCCCATACACTGTCAGCTCCACAAAAGCAAGAAATTTGCTTGCCTCATTTACTACTCCAGTCTTAGTTCCTGACAGTGTCAGGCACAGAGCAGATGCTCAATAACTATTTGTTGAACAAAAGAAGTGAAAACAGTAGTGCTTGAAGGTTATGTGATGTCTGTCTGTTCACGTGCACATATTACTGTTCATATATGTGTAAGCATGTGGACATTTGTGTTTTGAGTGTGACAGAGAGAGAGAGGGTGTGTGTGTGTGTGTGTGTGTGTGTGTGTGTTTTGCATGGAGGAGGTTCTAGCCTTTAGTCTAAGCCATCCATGTTTACTACCAGGTTTTGGTCAAGATGATGTCTGGTTGACTATTAGATGGGCCCACCAGAAATCTATTAGCACTTCCTGGGAAAGAACTGAGGTCTGAGGAACTTCCTGGGAAAGAACTCACCTCCAGGACCAGCAGACAAGCTGGAGACAGTGCCACACACTTCAGGGGTAGAAAGGGAGAAGCATCCGTTGTGTGTATTGCTCTATTTCTCCTGGATTGGTCCAGCTCCTTGTGGACTCATAACTTGGCAGTTGCGAGAGGGAGGCTACGTTTCCAAACAGAAATATCTGTTTTTTGCCAAAAGCTCTACTATATTTTAGTATGCTGTGTTAGTCAGAACATAGCCAGAAAGTCAAAACCATGCCAGGTGATCAAACAGGAAAAATTTAACTTGAAGGATAATTTACAAGATGCTAGAAAGGCAGTTAAAGCAACCAGGGGAAAGGCGAGTCAACTCTGAGATTAGAAAGTGCAGGAAGCTGCTACTACTTCTTTGCCGGGAGGGATAGGGAGAGCAGGTTGGGCCCGACTGGGGCTGCACCGTGGAAGCCGGATTGATGGTGGGACTGCCTGGTGTGTGAGGGACCGCAGATGAAAGGGCCTTTCTGGAAGGAGCTGGAGCCATGGAGAAGTGGCCGTCACTGCCCGAGATGTCTCCTGAAGCAGAGAGAGGGAGAAGCACCCTGATTTCTCCCTTTCTCTCCCCTCCAATCTTTCCCAGTGCCTCCCGTTAGCCGATCCTAACCAGAAAGCAGTTGGCTGGGAAGTCTGGAGACCACAGTTTGTAAAACTGAGCTTCCTATAGTGCAGGGCAGAGGGGGGGACATGCACAGAAAGGATGTGAGGAAGGATGTGAGAGCAAAATGGAAACAACCAGCAGAGATGAGGGCAGTACAGTTTTCGTATCCTATAGAAAGGTCATAACATAAAAATAAAGGATGGCATCAACTCGCCACCACTTTACCACACACAACCTTGGCCCTGTGAGAGTTCTGGAACATCAACATCCCTGGCTAGGTGATAGTTCCCCAGGAAAACCTGAAGCCGTCTCTGGCAGAGAAAGCAGTAGAAGGGGCAGGATTGCGTACATGTGGCAGTAATACATGATCTCCTCCATGCAGTTTATAATGTAGCAGAAAACTAAAGAAATGGCAGTTATAACTCGGTAATGTACACAAATGAATAGCAGGTGACACTTGTTAGGTGTTAATCTTGGTTTGGTACAGTTATATCCTGGATCTACGTAACTACATTAAATCCTCATAACAATAACACACCCTCAAGTGGGGCCCCAACTCCTGGCCTTGCACCTAGAGGGGACTATGCCTTGACGTATCTTCCTCACAATGTTCTGAGTACCCCTTCAGTGGCAGGGGGAGGCTGGGGCCAGCAATGTCATTTGGTCAGGGAGTTCCGAGCTGGGACTGGGATCCACCTGGACCCTGGATCTTATTTTTCCCCTTCAAGTGTCGTTCTTTCTCTCTTTCCGGTACCAGATACCCCAAGGAACGCTAGGACTTGGGCTTACAAATAGGGTCATCCTAGGGCCCCATGGCTGAGTACTGGTTGCAGGAGGGCAGCCTTGCAAGCAGATTGTTCCTGTGGTCAGCACAATATTTCTTTTGCATGATTACAAGGGACTGGACTGCCAGAAGGGTACTGACATGCATATTTTGGTGACCCAAGTTGTCCATATAGATGGGGTGTTGTAAAAAAAATTTTTTTCTCAGGGTCACACACCTTTGAGACCATCTTGCTGTTACCTGTTAAATGTCCCATTTTAGATGAGGAGAACAATACTATAGAATGAAATACGTCAAATCTAAGGTTACACAAAGAGTAAATATTGAATCCCAGGTTTTTAAAAAGGCATTTTGATTTTCGATCCTGAGCTATATGAGAACACAGAGAAGGCATGACCCTGGGTGTTCCCCAAATAAGTGGGAGACACTAGAAATGGTAGAAGATCTTGCCATAGTAGATGTGTGAACAGGGATGGGGTGGGTGGAGGTAAATTCCAGAGAAATGTGGCACTAGATGCCAGTAAGCTGAGTCTGTATTATTTCAGGGCTAAAGGGAGGTCGGGATTACTCCTACACCTGGCGAGCTCATCAGTTAATATGTTTCTCCAAACTTTATTAGGAAACTGGAGGAAAGCAACATAATTTTCACCCTCTTTAATCCCAATATGAAACCTTCCCTTCTTTTCAGAGTTCTTCCAGAAGGACTTTTAGAACTCTTTGCTTCCCACCCGCAACTCTGTTTAAGAGCTTATGCAAGAGATCCTTGAGAGTGTTTTAAGATAGGGCTTTGTTTCTCATGGGAACATGAGGGAAAACGGAAAAAAACCTCCAATTTGTTTAGTGAGAAAACACGACCTCCATGCTTTTCTTCCCTGGGGCGAGTCAAGTGGTAGTGACTGAAATTCAGGTCCCTGTTTGGTGTATAAATATGGGTGTGTGCAAAAGCCACTGCCACACTTGGTACAGCAAGGGGAACCACTGGCTTGGTGGACTCACTAGGTTTTCCAGTTTAATCTTAAACTCCAGGTAAATATCACAGATAACGTACAATGAAGCTGGTCACTGTGTTCCTGCTGGTGACCATCAGCATTTGCAGTTACTCTGGTAAGTAGCCGGGAACATATGATATTTCTCTATTTTTCTGTTAACAGGAACACAACTATTAAGCCTAGGCTCCCAGTGGAATATGGTGGAGGGAGTTTTAGAGCCACAGAATAGTAAGGTCAGAAGGGACTTCAGATGCCCCCTGCTCCCAGCTCCAAGCTCTAACCCAATACAAGTACCATCCCTTGTGTATCCTACAAAGAAGTTAACCAGCTACCACAGAGGTTCAACAAAAGCACTTCATTATTGAACTTTGGCCACCATTAATTTTCCTTAATTTTGAGTTAAGATCTGATTTTGTGACTTCTTTCTTTTATGTTTCTGAAACTATATGGAGTCATTCTTGCTATCATCTCTAATCAGATTGCAGCATTGGTTCTCTTGAGACATAGCTACATTTATCTGTTCAGACAATCAATGGGTATTTGCTGAATGGCTATAAGCTGTTGGTCACTGGATAGGCATTAGAAGATTCAGACCTGAATCAAACATAAATATTGTTCTCAAGGTTCTTACAGTCTGGCAAGGGAGAGAAGACTTCTACAGAAGTCACGGCCGTACTAGACCAGTCATTAATGCACAATGACAATACAGATAGAGCTCTGTGGGAGAGCTGAGGGGTGAACAGTTCCATTTCTAGGTAGGGTATAGAGTCTGATTTCTTGGAGGAGAATGGAAACTGATCCTTTCTTTTTGGAGGGAGTCATATAGGAAGAGATATTTGGGCGCATCTGCAAAATCCATCATCATGGCCACTGCTCATTTGGAGAACAAAAAGCTTTGAGGGTCTCCCCCCTGGAATATGTAGGTACGTACAAAGAAGACACTCACCAAAGTGTTGAAAGTAAGAAGTACGGAGATTAATCGTGAGAAACTGTGTGATACCCATGCCTACATTGGCAACTTTGGCTTGTGAATTTTTTTTGAATTTTTGAACTGATTTGTAACTTCACCAGTTTTGGCTATTTTGTTGTCCTTTAGTGTCTAAGGACACATGGGAAGACGTGGCAGCAGAAAGATGGGTGGAGGGGAAATAAATATCCCCCTTCTGGGGGAGAGTTTTGGAGGGAAAATGGGTGGTAGAAGATGAAGGGGAAATAGGTGCGCAAGCTTCATTTTTAAGATTTGAATGGGAAAATAAAAACTATTACAAAGAGAATGAAGTACTGGCAGGGTCTTAGCCAGCAGGAGGATGTGTGTCTTATGTGTGCGCTTCTGCATGTATGTATTTATACATACGCAAATGTGTTTTGTAAATATATGTATCATAAGCATTATCCTCATTCTCTAACCTCTTCTGTGTGAAAGTTATCTTTCTAAAGCTGAAGGTATAAAAATGCAATTATTCCATATAAGAGGCTTGATAGCTCCCCATTACCCTTGGGGAAAAAAATCTCAAACTCATCTGTATGACATTCAAGGCTTTGAAAATCCGCCCCACCCAAGTTGCAGCCTAACCTTCTTTATCCCTCCTTAGCACACCACACTGGAATTCTGAAGAAGACTCACCATCCTGTGTATGCACTTTCACCTTAATATCTCAATGCCTTGGTTAATTTTGTTCCTCTTTAAAATGCTGCTCCCCTTATTTACCTGTGATCCTGGCATTTGCCTCAAGACACATCTCCTGCAACATCTGTTCTTGGAAGATTCCTGTAGCATTCTCCTAGGTTAGAATTAATCATCACTTCTTTTGTGTTTCCATAGAGCTTTGTCCATAATATTAGCATAGCACATGCTGCACTGTGGCATACATAAATCTTTATTTTCCACCAGACTGTGTGAGTTCTCTGAGTGGAATATCTTGTTTTATTCATCTGTGTATCTGCACCAACTTGCATAGAGTCTGTATTCACTTATGTTTGTAGCATTGAGTTGGACTGGTTGGGAGCAGTTTCCTGGGCTGTGGTTGGGTCCATTCACATCTCCAAGTGGAGGTTCATTATGGCATCTTCCCTTTGGTTTCAAGCTTGTGGGCTATGGAGACAGCCACATGCAAACTATACTCCCATCTAGTCAATCACCAGTATCTTTTGAGTGCTTACTATATGCCCTGTCCTAGGCGTGGGTGATGGTAATGAATAAAACTCAAATTTCTTATTCTCTTGAATCCTACATACTAGTGACAGGATGAAGGCAAAGTAAAGGAATGAATAAAGATTTAATACTTTAAGTAGTGGTAAGAAAAAATAAAGATAGAGGGTGACGGGTGATACCATTTTAGATACATCTCTGAGAATGTAACATCTGAGGAGAGACCAAATTAGGAAGGAAGAAAGGCATGTAGTTATCTGGGGAAAGAAAGTTCTAGAGAGGTGGAATGGGAGGGGCAAAGGTCCGGAAGCAGATGTTTTCTTGAGAAATCAAGATGAGTAGGGCTGGAATGGAGCCATTAATGGAGAGAGTGGAAGGTGGTGAGGTCATACGAACTGGAATTGCCTTGTTTTACCTGGGATCTCTTTTGCTCCGCAGCTACCGCCTTCCTCATCAACAGTTTGCCACTTCTTGTCAACAAGGCTTTACCTTTACCTCTGGACAATGTTCTCCCAGTCATGGACCCACTTAAGCTTCTTCTGAAAACTCTGGGCATTTCTGTTGAGCACCTTGTGGAAGGGCTAAGGAAGTGTGTGAGTGAGCTGGGACCAGAGACCTCTGAGGCCGTGAAGAAACTGCTGGTAACTACAGCTTGTGGGGCTGACTCATCAAAGGGCAGGGCTTAGTCACCGTGAGTGCCCACCCTCTCCACCCACTCCCACGCCACCTTGTTCTCATTTGTGAACCTGTATTTCCCCCTTGCTTACTGTACTCATACACATTTCGCATGTCCTGGAATCTCAAGGAAAGTGCAATATCCACAGTTCTAGAAGGAATTTTTGAATGAGGGAGACATATGCTAGTCGTGAAATGTGTACCACTTCCCAGCTTTGTGATTCTGGATGGGACTTAACCACTCTGAGCTTTTGTTTCTTTGTAAGTAAAATGGTAGCGAAATAGGATAGTGACTATTTTTGGAGATGTGCTAATGATATGTAAGCTGCTCTTATTTTTAATATTGCCTTTTTGACTTTCAGGAGGCACTCTCATATTTGGTGTGACAGCAGAAAAAAGCAAGAGTGGAGGAGGGAGGGAGATGATGCTCTCCTCCACCCTGGCTGAAACTCCTTCCATCCTAAAATTCAGTGACCTCTGAAAAGAATGAATAAAACAATGAACAGACTTCAGTTTGTCCTATTTTTATTTGGGAAACTCTATTCAGAAGGGCCTAACTACATAATTTTTTCCTTGTGTTATAAACTCTAGAGAGCCTGTTGTTATAAAGACAGCTCGCATTTTCAGTAAGGAGTAATGATTTTTTCCATCTCCTTATCTCTAAATTGAAGGTCTCCATTTTCTTCAACTGTTGTTTATCTGACAATGTTTCCAGATGCCTTATGTACCTATTTCCCTACTTCTAAAGATTTTTTTTTCATCTTTATTGGAGTATAATTGCTTTACAATGGTGTGTTAGTTTCTGCTTTATAACAAAGTGAATCAGTTATACATATACATATGTTCCCATATCTCTTCCCTCTTGCATCTCCCTCCCTCCCACCCTCCCTATCCCACCCCTCCAGGCGGTCACAAAGCACCGAGCTGATCTCCCTGTGCTATGCAGCTGCTTCCCACTAGCTATCTACCTTACATTTGGTAGTGTATATATGTCCATGCCTCTCTCTCGCCCTGTCACAGCTCACCCTTCCCCCTACCCATATCCTCAAGTCCGTTCTCCAGTAGGTCTGTGTCTTTATTCCTGTCTTACCCCTAGGTTCTTCATGACATTTTTTTTTCTTAAATTCCATATATATGTGTTAGCATACGGTATTTGTCTTTCTCTTTCTGACTTACTTCACTCTGTATGACAGACTCTAGGTCTATCCACCTCATTACAAATAGCTCAATTTCGTTTCTTTTTATGGCTGAGTAATATTCCATTGTATATATGTGCCACATCTTCTTTATCTATTCATCCGATGATGGGCACTTAGGTTGTTTCCATCTCCGGGCTATTGTAAATAGAGCTGCAATGAACATTTTGGTACATGACTCTTTTTGAATTTTGGTTTTCTCAGGGTATATGCCCAGTAGTGGGATTGCTGGGTCATATGGTAGCTCTATTTGTAGTTTTTTAAGGAACCTCCATACTGTTCTCCATAGTGGCTGAACCAATTCACATTCCCACCAGCAGTGCAAGAGGGTTCCCTTTTCTCCACACCCTCTCCAGCATTTATTGTTTCTAGATTTTTTGATGATGGCCATTCTGACTGGTGTGAGATGATATCTCATTGTAGTTTTGATTTGCATTTCTCTAATGATTAATGATGTTGAGCATTCTTTCATGTGTTTGTTGGCAGTCTGTATATCTTCTTTGGCGAAATGTCTATTTAGGTCTTCTGCCCATTTTTGGATTGGGTTGTTTGTTTTTTTGTTATTGAGTTGCATGAGCTGCTTGTAAATTTTGGAGATTTATGCTTTGACAGTTGCTTCATTTGCAAATATTTTCTCCCATTCTGAGGGTTGTCTTTTGGTCTTGTTTATGGTTTCCTTTGCTGTGCAAAAGCTTTGAAGTTTCATTAGGTCCCATTTGTTTATTTTTGTTTTTATTTCCATTTCTCTAGGAGGTGGGTCAGAAAGGATCTTGCTGTGATTTATGTCATAGAGTGTTCTGCCTATGTTTTCCTCTAAGAGTTTGATAGTTTCTAGCCTTACATTTATTTAGGTCTTTAATCCATTTTGAGCTTATTTTTGTGTATGGTGTTAGGGAGTGATCTAATCTCATACTTTTACATGTACCTGTCCAGTTTTCCCAGCACCAATTATTGAAGAGGCTGTCTTTTCTCCACTGTACATTCCTGTCACCTTTATCAAAGATAAGGTGTCCATATGTGCGTGGGTTTATCTCTGGGCTTTCTATCCTGATCCATTGATCTATCTTTCTGTTTTTGTGCCACTACCATGCTGTCTTGATTACTGTAGCTTTGTGGTAGAGTGTGAAGTCAGGGAGCCTGATTCCTCCAGCTCCGTTTTTCGTTCTCCAGATTGCTTTGGCTATTTGGGGTCTTTTGTGTTTCCATACAAATTGTGAAATTTTTTGTTCTAGTTCTGTGAAAAATGCCAGTGGTAGTTTGATAGGGTTTGCATTGAATCTGTAGATTGCTTTGGGTAGTAGAGTCATTTTCACAATGTTGATTCTTCCAATCCACGAACATGGTATATCTCTCCATCTGTTTGTATCATCTTTAATTTCTTTTATCAGTGTCCTATAATTTTCTGCATACAAGTCTTTTGTCTCCTTAGGTAGATTTATTCCTAGATATTTTATTCTTTTTGTTGCAGTGGTAAATGGGAGTGTTTTCTTGATTTCACTTTCAGATTTTTCATCATTAGTGTATAGGAATGCCAGAGATTTCTGTGCATTAATTTTGTATCCTGCTACTTTACCAAATTCACTGATTAGCTCTAGTAGTTTTCTGGTAGCATCTTTAAGATTCTCTCTGTATAGTATCATGTCATCTGCAAACAGTGACAGCTTTACTTCTTCTTTTCCGATTTGGATTCCTTTTATTTCCTTTTCTTCTATCATTGCTGTGGCTAAAACTTCCAAAACTATGTTGAATAAGAGTGGTGAGAGTGGGCTACCTTGTCTTCTTCCTGATCTTAGTGGAAATGTTTTCAGTTTTTCACCATTGAGGACGATGTTGGCTGTGGGTTTGTCATATATGGCCTTTATTATGTTGAGGAAAGTTCCCTCTATGCCTACTTTCTGCAGGGTTTTTATCATAAATGGGTGTTGAATTTTGTCAAAAGCTTTCTCTGCATCTATGGAGATGATCATATGGTTTTTCTCCTTCAATTTGTTAATATGGTGTATCACATTGACTGATTTGCATATATTGAAGAATCCTTGCATTCCTGGAATAAACCCCACTTGATCATGGTGTATGATCCTTTTAATGTGCTGTTGGATTCTGTTTGCTAGTATTTTGTTGAGGATTTTTGCATCTATGTTCATCAGTGATATTGGCCTGTAGTTTTCTTTCTTTGTGACATCCCTGTCTGGTTTTGGTTTCAGGGTGATGGTGGCCTCATAG